>NW_010349771.1:0-433 GCF_000700745.2 Antrostomus carolinensis | reverse complement strand
TTCTAGTACCTAAGATGCTTTTATTTTTTTATTTTATTTTTTTTATTTTTTAATTTTTCATTCAGGAGACCATCTTTAAAGTTGATTTAGAAACCTGGGGAAGGATTATTTCTAAGAAATGCCTCAAAAGATTTTTTTAGTATGGACTAAGCCTTCTTATGTATTTTAGGAAAAATCTACAGCCCCAAACATCAAAATATTCTGCTTTCTTTGTGTTAAAGTAACACTAGAGATCCCAACATACAAATTGTTATTTACTGACAGAGTTATGTGCATATGGCAATATTTTATAAAAAATGACAGTTCAGCATAAGTTATATGGTCTTATTCCTCAGTCCTGATCTGCATACTCGGCTCAGTTAACCTGAAAAATAAAATAAGCACTAGGCAAACTCCTCAGGAAATGGGCATGTTAATTCCTCATCCAACAGCA
>NW_010349770.1:0-432 GCF_000700745.2 Antrostomus carolinensis | reverse complement strand
AAATCTGACAAGAACAATTTAAAGCTTAGTAAGATCTGATCATGCAGCTTTCTTTGTTCATTTAATCTATTTCTCACTGTTTTCCTACCAATACTTTTGGTTTTAAACCATTAAAGCATACTGATACTTCTAATCAGTGTGGTTGCAAAGTTCCCAAGACTCTGAAAATAAGCAAAGCCATGCTGACTCCACTGAAAGAACACAGGTGAGACACAGAGTGCTGAGGTGCATCAGCTTTGCCTGGAAGTGGCAGAGTCGCTGTTTCCTCTGAAGTGAGGTGGAAGCCAAAGCACTGCCAGGGAGAGTGAGCTGGCAAGCAACTAGAAAGGCAAGAGTACAGAGCACACAGAGATTTGTGACACTTATTCTGGTGTTAATCATCAGCTGGTACAACTGCTGCAGTCCATACATCAGCTGTTTCATACAGATGTA
>NW_010349769.1:0-431 GCF_000700745.2 Antrostomus carolinensis | reverse complement strand
GTTTCCACAAATTGTAATTTCCCTTTTGAGACTCTCAATCCCTTCTCACCTAAGAAGTTTAGTAACTGAATTGTGGCTTCCCTTACTGACTCCTCCTCATTCCCTGATATTAACAGATCATCTACATACTGCGTGATCTGAATTCCTGGAGGAGTAAGAAAACTTTGCAACAACTCCTCCAATGCCTGTCCAAACAGGTTTGGGGATTCAGTAAATCCCTGAGGTAGTCTAGTCCATTGTAGTTGCTGCTTATGACCTGTATTAGGGTCATCCCATTCAAAGGCAAAGAGATTACGACTTTCTTCAGCTAGTGGACATGCCCAAAAGGCATCTTTTAGGTCCACTACACTGAACCATTTACGTTCTGGAGAAACTTTACTTAAAAGGGTTTGGGACTACAGGATATCGGGTTAAGGTTCTTTTGTTTACTT
>NW_010349768.1:0-432 GCF_000700745.2 Antrostomus carolinensis | reverse complement strand
GGCCATGATGGTGGCCATGTTCCTCACCATCTCCACGTCTCCATGGCAGGTTCAGGTGATGGTGGCTGGGACGTTGGTCCTGTCTGAGCCCGTTGGGGACCTCCGAGCCCTTTGGGAGGAGACCAGCTTCCGGTTGGAGCGGGAACAGGCGACCGTGGCCTGTGTGGAGCAGGAGGAGACCGGGTTGCGCCGCCGCCATGGACCCACCTTCAACCTCACCTTTGACCCTCTGGAGGAGCTCCCCCTCCTCAAGCACATGGGTGAGAAGATGGTGGGGGGACATCAAGGTTGGGGGGGAGCGGGGCTGGGAGGTCTTGAGGGGACGTGGCACCTTCTCTCACCCCATGAGATCCGGGTGGTCTTGAGGGAAGATGATGGAGGAGATGTTGGGGTGCTGAGGGGTCATTGGGTGGCTGGTGGGGTCATGGCGGT
>NW_010349767.1:0-431 GCF_000700745.2 Antrostomus carolinensis | reverse complement strand
GGAGGTGCTAAATTTGGGCTGTAGCTCCACGGTGACTTGAGGTATAAGGGCTGGCTACGCAATCCAGTCCTTGTTCTTGCGCTCCACCACTTCCTTTGTGCCATCTCTGGCTCCTGTCTGATCCTACACTGAGCCATTTTGGCACACTGAGCTGGCAAAAACCTAACATGGCAACAGAAAGTGAAAATTGGTTCATGCCAGCAGAGCCAGGGGAATTTCAGAGCCAAAGCAAAGGAGGGGGTGAGACCACACAGGTGGAACCGTAGGGACCATTTGTTATCTGATGGTTGGTGGACAGGCCCAGCAGTCCCCTGAAACCTCAGTCAGGTCAGGAAGGTAACATCTCTGGGAGCCTCCCTGGTCACTGGGGAGAGATGGACTCCTGCAAGGGGGAAATCACAGCATGGAAGCTGTTCTGATGGGCAGTAGCC
>NW_010349766.1:0-432 GCF_000700745.2 Antrostomus carolinensis | reverse complement strand
GCAAAAATCCATATGAGCTGCAGAATTTTGGCTATTAGAACCACAAGTGACCTCCTGATCCAGCACTCAGGTTCCAGCTTGCAGAGAAAATTAACATCTAACTTCTGATGAGCACATATCTTTAACTGAAGATCCCAGCAATGATGAACCACATGTGATCTCACCTACTTATAAAAAAAACCAGCCACAGAATGACAAGAAAGTCCTATGACCTTATAATCTTGCTATTAAATATTGCTCCTGCATAAAAGTGAAATCACCCATTGGGCTGACCTCAAGATGGTAAAAACCCTGGTACCACCAGAAAATTACACAACTGCTCATCTGATGACAGCCTCTATTTGTGCCTCATCCTCCTTCCCATCACCTCAGTTCTAATCTTGATGCCAGGTATGCAATTTATTTAATAATTTTGTCTATTTTCTTTACAGA
>NW_010349765.1:0-432 GCF_000700745.2 Antrostomus carolinensis | reverse complement strand
TTTTTTTGAACCACTGTATGTATAAACCACCCATATATATGTAAAGAGTCTGCTATACCAGGGTAAATCTTCAGAGGTGTAAGACTGTTGAATTAATAGATTGGATTAAAGATTGGATCCAATCTTGTAAACATTGAGTCTGAGAGTTGCTCAGCCCAGTATATGTGGGATTGAATACACATCTGTTCTCCTACTTTAAGCCTCCAGTCTTGGGCTTACTGAATGAGTTTTTTAAAATTTCAGTAATTTGAGGTTAAAGAGGAAAAAAACTCTTCCGAGGGTGATTTACTCCAGAGGTAAACACTAAAAGTGAAATGGTGAACTCTATACCCTGTTTACTGTGTAAGGAAAATAATTTTCTGAAAGTCATGACTCAAAATAATTGTGTCTACTTACTACTGCTAAATACCAAATTCCTTAATTAGCTTTTCT
>NW_010349764.1:0-431 GCF_000700745.2 Antrostomus carolinensis | reverse complement strand
TTTTGGGGGGTTTTTTTGTTTTTTTTTCCTGAGCAGTGAGGAGAATAGGGAGGGAAGGTAAGCACCTGCAGAGCAATACAAACCATACTCCAAAACCAAGAAGCTTTCCAGAAGTGTCTCTACTTTATCAGCTCCCTACAACTGAGGAAATTTTAATTTAAGAACAGTGCCTCTTCCTACCTAACAAGACCATTGAGGAGTTTGGAGACAATAGTGCTAGAGACTTTGAAGATTAAAGTCATTGCCTTTAACTGGGTCAGGGAAACAACTGATGGATTTGTAGAGAGAAAAAAAAAGCTATGTTATGATTGCCTCACAGTAAAATTTATGTAGAAATAGATGCAGTCCTGTTACTTCCTGTCTTTTGGCCTAGTGCCAACTGTACATGTAAACAGAGAAACCACCAGAGTATGTTTACACATCTGTTCAGC
>NW_010349763.1:0-431 GCF_000700745.2 Antrostomus carolinensis | reverse complement strand
CACTTGCTTGACAGTTGGTTTGAAGTAAAGTTGCCGTCATAAAGTCAGCTGTAAGGGTAGTTGGTCCGAGCAAAAGAAAAAGCCCTCCAGATGATGCAGGGTTCTGGAAATTTGTTCAAAATTGTTAACAGCCCCCAAAAATGAAGATCTGGTGTCTGATGAACTGCAATTTAAGTGCTGTCTTTTGGTGTCTCTTGGGCTATAAGTGGAGGAGGTGGATGCAGATAAAACACGTTATAATAGATATGTATATGTAGACCTTTGGCCACAGAGGGATTTTTACTGTGTTTCAGCACTTAACTGGGAGGATAATAATAATAAAACTATTTGGGAAAAGGGACACCTTTATGTGACAAAGCAAGTAATGTGTTTGTTTAGTACAGAAATAATATTAGAGAATGTATTTTTGAAGTAAGGATACATTTTTTTTT
>NW_010349762.1:0-430 GCF_000700745.2 Antrostomus carolinensis | reverse complement strand
TGCAGAAGGCCAGGGCACGTTTCTGCCCATCAGAGCAGCCACGCTCAAGCTCCATCTCACCCTGACACAAAGCCGCCTCCACCAGCGAGCGGCTCCTCCAGCCACAGGCACCGTCCCTGTCCGTCCCAGCACCCACCAGTTTCCTCCAGCACCAGCTCCTCACGGCGGTCTCTGGATTCCAGAAACACAGGAGCCACGGGAGGAGGTTTTTATTTCCACCTGCTCGGGTAACATTTGGGGTCACACACAGGCAAAGACCACCAGCCAGCTGGATTGTCTAACAGGGGGGTTCTGAATATTGATCTAATCCCAGGGGTGATTCCTGAGCAGCCACGTCCCAAAGAGCACTTACAACTGAATTTAAATCTGCTCAATATTCAAACACACGAGCTCTCTGCTCTGGTTTGCACATCTGCTGTATTTGCTGGCT
>NW_010349761.1:0-429 GCF_000700745.2 Antrostomus carolinensis | reverse complement strand
TTCCAATCCCTGACATTCTGTGATTCAGTGAAAATTGGCTTCACAGGCAGGTGAAATCTTTCTGACCACCTTTCTAGGGGTTCTGGAAAACTAGAGCTGCTCAGTCTCTCAATAATCCATTTGAATTCAATTTTCCATTTACTATTAAAAGACATTTTAATACATCATACCAAGGCAGCAGTCTGAATCGGTGTGTAACACCAGTGCCAATTAATATTGCAGACCATTCTCAGACTGGGAAGAGCAAACGAGATATTAAAAGTTTAAAAAGCACCAATGTGGCTTTCAGGGAAAGGAATGGCCAGTGTATTTGCCTGACTTTATTAAATTTAATATGAAGAATGGAGCTTTTCTTCAAACTTGCTTCCTGCTAACATTACAAACTCTGTATTTGTATAAAGCATGCGAAATAGCAATTTTCATAGAATC
>NW_010349760.1:0-431 GCF_000700745.2 Antrostomus carolinensis | reverse complement strand
TTTTTTTTTTTTTTTTTTCCTGCTTCCCCCTCCCTTCCCAGAGAGTTTCTTCATCATTGTTAATAAGAATGACATTTTAAATGTCTTCTTGTTGTTGACTGAAAGGCCCCCTGGCTACACCTGTGTTATCTTCTCAGAGTGGTCCTGAGGCTGGGAAGATGGACAGCCATTAGCAGTGGATGACTTGACAATTAATGATTGTCCCTGTTGACATTAAAGAGGGCCACTGAAGGTGGATTTACTGTTGATCAGCGTTTACACATAGAGTTGTAGCTGAGACAATGTATAGTCTATAAATGGCAATAGGGGGAAGTGTTATTTGCATATCACACTGATTCCTGGTCAGGAGAGATTCCACCATTTTTTTATTTGGCTTTTCCCCCACATGTATATACCTGTAAACACAGGTGATCTGCCAGCTCAGTCTTGGC
>NW_010349759.1:0-431 GCF_000700745.2 Antrostomus carolinensis | reverse complement strand
TATATATATATATATATAAATATATTTAATTTGCCTGCCTCTAAAGCATCCATTGGCCATGATGGGAAATACGTGTCTCCAGAAGTCGCTTGAGCAAACCTTACACTCATGAGTAAGCTGTGAGTAAAGCGCTAGCTCAGAGACCACGTACTCGAGCTCACCGTGCACCTTTGAGCTCACCCAGCTCTTCCCTGGAGGCAGGATGGGTGCACCCTGGGTGCAAAGCAGCGGACTGCTGCAAAGCCTGGGGCACTCATCTGGTCCTGGTGTAATCATCTGTGCAACCATGGCTTTGCAACAGCCTTGGTTTCTCCTTTTCCCTCCCATTAGCAGCTTGATGGTGTAATTTCAACCGGGTTCACTCTGTGTTTTGTCTCGTTTTATATCTTAACTCTTTCTGCAGGGTTTAGAGGGGAAGGGTATGAGGAGAG
>NW_010349758.1:0-430 GCF_000700745.2 Antrostomus carolinensis | reverse complement strand
TATTATTGTGATGGTCTCTGTTAGCAGAAAAATAGCTCAAGGCAGTGTTCATTTAGAAGAGGATGTAGGGTAAACCAGCTTTCCAGATCAAAACAAGCAAATCTAATTTCAAATCAGAAAGGTATTTTTATATTTATTTAATTATCTTGCCATTAATACTTTCACTTTTTTTTTTTTTAAGGGAGGATGTTGAGTTTCCTGAAGTGATTCTATAGAAGCCTCTTTTAAGCCTTAATTTCTCTGAATGAACCAGCCAATTTCAGGACTAAATAATGATTATAACTGCCATTCATTCAGAAAAGTAATTTAATTTTGATCAGGACCTGCCTCTCAGCTTTGAATTCAAATTGAGATAGGCCCCAATTTTTGAATGTAGTTACTTCTAAAATGGAAGAGGTCTTGCTGCCTGCAAGAGATGTGAACTCTTACC
>NW_010349757.1:0-430 GCF_000700745.2 Antrostomus carolinensis | reverse complement strand
AAAAAAAAAAGAGATTGCTGCAGGGAAGCTCACAGGTGGCAGTAAAAGCAACAAATCTGCACTATGGGACAAGAATAGCATCTCTGGTCGCTCCTTTATTACACCTAATTTAGTTAGAAAGCTCAAAAGGCACAAAAGTACCAGCACTGAGCAGTTTCTTACTCAGATCTGCAAAGCACAGGAGAAAGGAGGGCTCCTCTAGCACAGACTGGTGAGTCAAGTGAGAGTAGAAAAGGAGAGACCGAGATGTGATGCTGCTCTGCAGTTTGTCATTAGTACAAACTGTCCCTGTGCTGAACAGGGCATATTAGTTTTTAGGTTTTGAATTTACCAGAGGAGAGATTTGTTTTATCTGTGTTTCCAGTCAGGTTTGATAAAAAAATTCTTAATACCAATTCATATCTGATGAAAAATAAGTAATTCTAGTATG
>NW_010349756.1:0-429 GCF_000700745.2 Antrostomus carolinensis | reverse complement strand
TAAATTTTTTCCCCTCCAACTTTCCAGCTCCTTGGCTAATTGTTTTCAAAACACAGTTGGGATAATGTTGAATCTCTGCAGCAACACTGTCCGTGTGATCTGCATCTCCCGTCCCACCGTAGGTTTGGTTTGGGTTTTTTTAGTCTCAAGGCAAATAACGCCTGGCTGTTTTATAGAGGTGTGCAGAGAAAAGGCGTTCTTAAGACCAATGCTGCAACCACTTGTGCTTTCCAAGCTGTCAGCAAAGTGAACCGCTTGGTTACCACTGGGCACGTGTCTTGCACTGTGGAATTTACAGCCCTTAAATCCTGCACCAGCCTGTATTATTCGCTTCCTGATTTCTTTACAGGTCGGACTGGAGTGTTGCACTTGGATTCACATTCTACTAATGGTTTAAATTGCATAATTTTTAAAATTATTATTATTATT
>NW_010349755.1:0-430 GCF_000700745.2 Antrostomus carolinensis | reverse complement strand
ATTATCCCCGATATCGGATCGGGACAACAGCACACCAAAGGGACACTGCTTCTATCATCCTTGACACTTCTACCATTATGCTTTAGTATAGGGCTTACAAGTGGACTTCACGTGCCCAATCCACTCATCACTGTTATTTGTTTCCTTCTCATCTCAGTTGATCTCATATTCTATGACTCTTAAAAAAGACCTCATACCCATATTCTTCCTTCCAGGCCTTTCCCAACAAATGGCACAGGATAACTCTGATTGTTTTTCTTAACATCCTTCAGACTAATCAAAGAGCCTCTCTGATGCTTTCCTTACGTTTTCTTGTTTTCTTTCCAGTGTTTGTCAGAGGGTTCTGTTTGTACTACCAGTCCCAAAAGTGCTTAGAATATGAGTACTCCTGATTTATTTGAAATCTGTCTGAAATTATTCATAAACTGGT
>NW_010349754.1:0-429 GCF_000700745.2 Antrostomus carolinensis | reverse complement strand
ATCTATATATCTAAGTAGATAAAGGTATCTAGATCTCTATGGATATCTATCTAGAGCTATAGATATCCACCTAGACATATATCTGTAGAAGTTTGTCTGTAGATAGATGTCTAGATAGATAGATATAGATCTAGACAGATAGATAATCTATATCTGTATCTATATAGATCTGTGTCTATATCTACCTTCCCAACCAGGTGGGTGTAGATCCTGAGACCAAATCTTATAATTCAAGTATTTTATGGTTACTCTAATAATTTTAGTCCAGTTAAAGAAAGTAACGTTCTCCCAAAACTAACAGTATGGACAAAATAAAGCAATATTGCTAACTACCTCTCATTTGGTAAAGCCATACCGTTGAAACAGCAAGAAATTGATTTGGTTTCATCACAAGCCTCTCTAATTCTTCATTTTCTTGGAGGTGTTTTA
>NW_010349753.1:0-430 GCF_000700745.2 Antrostomus carolinensis | reverse complement strand
AGAAGCCCTTCCTCTTGTTCTTGACATCCCTCATCAGATGCAATTCTAAGTGGACCCAACAGCCTATGTGTCTGAAAAGCCTTCTGCTTAAAAAACCTGACTGTATGTCAACAGCAGGTTATTTTCTGGCGTGGCCCTGGCTGTCAATTTAATGGTTATTTATGATAAGGTGATCCATTGCTAAAGAACTTACTCTACTTGAGCAAAGATGGTATAGGAGAATGCAAGGTAGTCATGAGCTTCTCAAAGGATGAAAACCAAAGGAGTCTTATAGAATTAAAAGCAAAAGTGTAATGAAATGGCAAATTGTTCGTCTGGATTTTGAAAAGTAACTATTCCATATCTGTATGCGACAGCGGGAATAATTTAAAGAGTAAGAAACAACAAAATGTACAGACTTCTCTTATTTAAGCATTAAAAAAGTAGAAGG
>NW_010349752.1:0-430 GCF_000700745.2 Antrostomus carolinensis | reverse complement strand
AAAAAACAAACAAACAAAAACCCCCACCTTTTGCTATATGCAGTGATAGAATTTGGCCTAGATGAAGAAAGAAACAGGGAAACTAAAAATATTATATTCATTTTTTCACAATATTTCACAAAAATATTATGGTCACTTTTTTTGATTGCAACAGCAGGGCGAGAGAGGGAGAGAGATCTACTGAGAATAACATTCTGCATAGGAAATCAGTCTAACCAGAGCCAAATACACTATGCATTGTCTTTCCAAACACACTGAACAGGCACTTGAATCCATCAGGTATAGAATGAATTTCTTAACACTTTGACATGATCATGGTTCAGTCTGTGTAGCAGTAACCTTAAGTTGTCCACTACAGCATTCTCATTTTGTCAAAGGGAAAAGAGAAAAATCATCACATTTTTTGTCTCAGTGTAAAAAAAAAAAAAAA
>NW_010349751.1:0-429 GCF_000700745.2 Antrostomus carolinensis | reverse complement strand
AAATAAAGGCTCTTGCAAAACACTCGCCGCTGCCTCTCTTCTCTGGGCTCAGGGGAACCAGCCTCTGGGCTCAGGGGAACACACCTCCACTCAACACCTCCTCCAAGCCCTGCTCCAAACAGGGCCCTGCACACCCCCTGCCCGCTCTGCTCTCGCCCACCTCCCCAACCACCCACCTTCCTCAGCCTCTTTCACAAACCTCTGCCAGGCTGCACACGCCGGCACACAACCACACAATGCCTTGGCCTGGCTTGGAAGGGACCTTCAACACCATCTACTTCCAACCCCCACAATCGTCTCTTGCCCCTGGTCTCCTCAACATTTCCCACCGGCCATCCCGCTTCACACCCACCCCTCAGCAGCTCTGGAGCCCTGGGCACAGCACAGACACCCACCTCTTGGAGCGGGGCCACAGCAGGGACACAAACA
>NW_010349750.1:0-428 GCF_000700745.2 Antrostomus carolinensis | reverse complement strand
TGCCACCTATCAGTGCCATGGCACGGTAGAATAATGTGAGAGGGCACAGATACACATCCAACTCCTAAATACTGATGGGTAAAAAAACAGATGCTTACCGCATTTGAAGAGGACTGCTGGCTTCTTCTGCAAAAACCATCCCCTTGTACTTCATTTTTGTCAGTGCCTACTGCAGGGCAAATGGGAAAGGGGAAAAACAGTTTTGGTCATCTCTCTTTGATGTCATAATCACAAGTACTGGTGACAGTCTTCAGTAATATATGAGAGAGACGCATTATTCATGAGAAGTTCCGGACTTTGAGGAAAACGAGAGAATAAGGACCACTTGCATTTGTCATGCTGTTCTACAAACCTTTGCTTTTTGTATTCTGATACAGCAGTTATGTGTTTTACCTTCTCATAAGAAACGTTAACAAACATTTCTAAAA
>NW_010349749.1:0-430 GCF_000700745.2 Antrostomus carolinensis | reverse complement strand
TGCATTCATATTTAGCGATTTATTTATAAATTTATATTCTATGTTACATGTGTTCCTATTACTTATATTTTTATATACTTTTATTCAGATCTTTATATATATATTATATCTTTCTGTGTTAGGATTTTTCCATCTGTAACACTTACATTATTTAAAATAAAACCCCTGCCTCTACCCAAACTAAAGCCAAAAAGAACCCTTCCTTTTCAACTCTATATTGAAATATTTTTTTAAATTGTATTTTTCAGATTCATATGCACATTTACATTGAAAATGTTTACTAATGTCTACTGCTATTTGTATTCTGTATTACATCTCTTCCTATTATTTTTATTTACTTATATTTTATATTTACATCTTGATTCTATCTCTCAATATTTAGAAATACAACCGTAATACCTATGCTCATATTATTTAAAAGAAAAACCAC
>NW_010349748.1:0-430 GCF_000700745.2 Antrostomus carolinensis | reverse complement strand
AAAAAAATAATTAGGGTTATTTTTACGAACGTGCATTAGTCCATCCTCACGGCACGTGGCCGCTGTGGCACTGCCAGTCCTGTCAAAGCACGGCACAGAGGGGCCGCGGGCTGTGAGCATCAGCAGGGTTACTGGCCACAGCCAAGCATCACAGGGCTGAGACAGAGGGACGGGGGCATCAGGCGAGCTCGTTCCCTCGGGACAGTGCTGCACTGAGTACAGTCCCCAGACAGAGCAGAGTTACTCAGCTGCTGGATTCCCCATGGACACACGGAGCAGCCGAGCTCTCACTTCAAACCGCTTCACCTGCGGTCCAGGGAGGCGGCTGGGTGCGCGGAGGTCTGGCTTTGAGTCACTGTGGGACTGGGGACAGCCTCTCGAAGCCACGAATCGTGGTGTCCTGTTTACACAGCAGAACTGCTCCACATCT
>NW_010349747.1:0-428 GCF_000700745.2 Antrostomus carolinensis | reverse complement strand
GAGAGTGTGGAGGCAAACAGAACCATTGTCCAGTCCTTCCTTAAAGCCTAGTTGTTGATACTAGCTACCACGAGGTCTTTTCTTTAATCCTGGTGGACACCACTGAGCCTTAAATACATGAGAGGTGTTTTTTCTGAGTCCCTTGGAGACGGCTAGAAGCTGGTGCTGGGAACTGATGGTTTATTACTGAGTGTGCCTTTGTTTTTGTGGCAGTACCTTTTGCAACTTCAGCTTTCATGCCAAGTGGCAGAGAACTAGGATACTTGGTTTTGGTCAGCTTCTTGGTGTTTTCAGGCTGTGTTGGCTCATCAACCAGCTACATTCCAGTATTGATTCTGTTTCCTTTTGCTCTCCTGAGATTAAAATCTCCCTTAACTGTTTTAGGAGTGGATGCTTCAGTTGGTGGCATTGGTATTGTCTTGGATTTT
>NW_010349746.1:0-429 GCF_000700745.2 Antrostomus carolinensis | reverse complement strand
TTTTTTCTAGTACTCTTTGAGGTATTAAAGTATGATGTATTTAGGGAAAACATGTGGTGGTGATAAAGGAATACCAAGTTCAGAAAAGATCCTAGTGCATGCCATGAGGATCTTGGGAGTACCAGATGGGTCATGCTACTGATGGGCAAGCAAGGGGCTCAGTTTTTACTGTTAGTCTGTCTGCAGTTCTGTAGCTGTCAATATAAACAAAATAAATACTACTTATACATTAAAGTTTTTAGAATTGGCATGCTTCAAATTGTATTACTTGTTCAGGCTGTCCTGCCCATGATGAAATCCATGCTCAGAGTATGTTTTATCTATCACGGCATTGTAGAAAGTAGGGCTAGAAAGATCTTGAGCTGTAATCCATTTATTGCTGTATCCCAAAACCAGGGGATCAATACCTGGCTCTGAGCCTGGTGTCAC
>NW_010349745.1:0-429 GCF_000700745.2 Antrostomus carolinensis | reverse complement strand
AAACCTAAATGGATGTGTCAAGCACTTCAACAGAAAACCAAGTCATTGTTTTTTAAAAAATGTGAAATTAACAATAATTGCTTATGAGACATAGTTAATTTCCTTTGTCATTATCAACAAGGAAGTGTTTCAACACAGAACATTTGGGTCAACATGTAAAAGTAGCTGCTAAGAAGAGAGTCTGTGGCAAAATAACTCGCGTCTGTTGTTTTCTTTGGGTGTTCTGTTTAACTTTGTTTTCCTCACTTTTCTCTTTGGTTTTCACCTAGTTTATAATTTCCTCTCTGGCTTAAATTACTTTTGTATGCTCATGTTAAGTAAGAAGTGTATTTTTAACATAAATTGTGGGGATTTTTGTTTGCTTTGTTCTGTTTTTTGTTTTTTTTCCCCCAGCTGAATCAGAACTTTGGGGATTGTGGAACTCTGAGG
>NW_010349744.1:0-429 GCF_000700745.2 Antrostomus carolinensis | reverse complement strand
GACAAGGAGGGGACCAGCATAGGGAGAAGGGTGGTGGCAGGGGCAGGATGGGGACAGGGATGGGATGGGAATGGGATGGGATGAGAACAGAGACAGGGATGAGATAGGGATGGTGCGGGAATGGGATGGGATGAGGATGGGGACAGGGATGGGAAGGGGATGAGGACAGGTTGGGGACAGCAGTGAGACGGGGACAAGGTCAGGTTGGGTCAAATTCAGCCCCGCAGTGGTTTGGACACTCTCCACCCTGACCCCTGCCAGCTCTGTGGGACCCAGCAGGTGCTGCTGGGACCCCAACTCCCTCCCCACTCACCCCACAGGGTGGGGGTCCCTGGAGCCCCCTCCCCACTCACCCGGATCTCCACCAGCTCCTCCACGTAGTTGAAGAGCAGCGGGTTGATCTCCCGCAGCTTCAGCACAGGCCGTGAC
>NW_010349743.1:0-429 GCF_000700745.2 Antrostomus carolinensis | reverse complement strand
CTGGGCAGCCTGTTCCAGTGTCCCATCACTCACAGTGAAAAAGTTTTTCCTGTAAAAAAAACTTTTGGTATCACCTTCTGTATGATACCACAAAAATGACATAAATAATGACTCTAAATTTCCTTCAAGAACTAAGTACAGCTTTGTTCATGGGAAGACTCAGCAAAGGCATAAGATACCACATTTATTGGAGCCTAAATGATTAATACTTTTTATCAAGTGCTGTGAAATGTACAAAGCAAATCAACTGCAAAAATTATCTTCTCCAGCAACTGGTTAGAGTTGTATTATTTGTAAAATAATCTGAAGCTGTTAGATCATGGGATTTTTCTTCATGGCATGTAACCTCTTTGTAGCAAGAGAGGTAAAATGATCCTGGTTGTGGTTAACAGTGCAGCTCTCTTGTCAAAGGAATTCTTTTTATTCTCC
>NW_010349742.1:0-429 GCF_000700745.2 Antrostomus carolinensis | reverse complement strand
AGTCTGTGGAGACTACTGATAGGTCATAGATGAGGTTTATGCATCTTGTGTTGAGTAATGGTGGTGGGAGCTGAGGAAAAATTAACTCTCCAGTGAATCTGTGCTTGCAGGATAGTACCTTCATCGTAAGAATGCAGCGTTGTTGAAAAGCTTGGCCAGAGTGCTTGGCTACTGTAGGATTGTGATGGCTGAAATGAAAACACACATGCTACCATCCTGCATGTCTTCCCAGCAGCCTCTGGTCTGACATTTGCTTGTGTTCTACAGAAATGTGATGCTACTGACAGCATTGTTGTTCTTGAAAACTATATACATAAAAAAAATTATTGGCATTTTTGTCCTACACTTGAGATGTGGTGGTTTGAAAGTATTTGAACTGTAGGTGAGGTGTGTTGTTTCCTCCATGAGCTCATTCTCCACAAACACAGA
>NW_010349741.1:0-429 GCF_000700745.2 Antrostomus carolinensis | reverse complement strand
CACCCATGGTCCATCTGAGCCCTGGTGTGACATGCTGCTCTCTCTCTCTCTCTCTCTCCACCCGCTGTGTGTGGGTCTCTGGTGCCATCACACCCTTTGAGCCGGATCATCTTGGGGAGGAATATCGGGATTTAGTTGCTCTCACAAAGCCCAGCCTCCAGTGGGGAGGTGGCTGTCTGTCAGTCTGTCTGCTGGGGCTCAGCAAGGCCAGTGTCACTGGGGATCACCCTCAACAGCAGGATGAGTCCTGGGGGGCAGTGTCCTTGCATGGATGATGGGGGCTCCCAGCACCCCGATGGGCGAGGGCTGGATTCGTGTGCTCACTGAGGTGCCTCAAGCCCATGGAGGAGCAAATCCCCATGTGAACTCTGTGGCTGCCTTAATTACCTCGAGACAATTAATTTCACTTGGTGATACGTGGGGGGGGCG
>NW_010349740.1:0-428 GCF_000700745.2 Antrostomus carolinensis | reverse complement strand
TAATTCTTACATAGTAATAAAAATATTAATGTAATGGCAAGTAGAAAGATTTTTTTTCTGATTCAGGTTTCCAAGAGGAAGTGCCTGCATTGAGTTTCAGGTGTATTTTCTGTGAGCCAGTAATGCATTTTGGATATTAAATTGTGTTTCAAGTCTTCTTTTCTTTGCCTACCTGTAGCTCATGCTCTTTTGACAGATAAGCAAAATCATTCTACAAAATGATTAAGTTCTTGCTGTGGGATAACTGGTGCCTCTCTGGGATGTGATTCTTTACAGCTTATATATTGAGTGCGTTTTCCTCACTTTTTTCATTGTCCTTTTCATGCTTTTCATCACCGCTTTTTGTTTCCTTCCATATCCTGATTTCAATCTTTCCTTTCATATCTGCTCACTTCCCAGTGTCTCTCTCCTCATTCCCAAAGCCACAT
>NW_010349739.1:0-428 GCF_000700745.2 Antrostomus carolinensis | reverse complement strand
GCTTTTCCAAGTGCTGCTGCTCTTTTCTAACGCAGTATGAATGGTATGAATGAAGAAAAGTGTTTCTGTTTCCTATAATCACTCCAGCTGAGAAAAGCACCAACTTCTGAATGGAATAGAAAAGCAGCTGATCAGTTTTGGGCACATGAGGCTGGGTAGGGAAATCAGGGTAGTTCTTCCCACGCCCCTCCCCTTCTCCTAAGTGTGGATGAAATCGCATTTGGTATGAAAACCGTGTGAACTGTGTGCCAGGTCACATCCCGTCTGCATCCCCACAAGCGGTAACGATTTGGGAAAGATTTAGCGCGCACATTAAAGGGCTGGTGGAAGCGGTCCAGAGCCCTTCGAACGGCTTGGATCTAATTAGTCATTCCAGTTGTTTCTTTTTAAATAAGACTCCGAGGCACACTCCGGTGCGGGGCGGGGGA
>NW_010349738.1:0-429 GCF_000700745.2 Antrostomus carolinensis | reverse complement strand
TGATTCTATGATATTCTGCCCATTGCAAAGACACCAGAAGTTCTCTGAAGAAAAGACAACAGATGGGGCTGGACTTTCTTTCCAAGCTTCCTCTGAAGTCACACTTGGCAGAGCAGCCCCAGCCTGTTGAAAGAGCATGAGAACGTGCGTGGCAAGAGTTGCTCTCAGGTTGGAGCTCTCTTGGTTTTTCTAAGCCATCTGGGCTCTGATTTAGCTTGCAGAATAAGGCCCTGAAAGTCTTAAATGAAAAGTCAGCTCCTAACCCAGAGGTTCAGCTCGGGGTTGATGGCAGAGGAGTGGATGTAGAACACACGTGTTAAATCCTCCCGGTTAACAGGGAAAGGCCTTTGCTACCACGAAGGAAAACTCACCCAATCCTTTCCTGTTCCTCAAACTCCTCCAACTCCACTGCCTCATCTAGCTGGAAAA
>NW_010349737.1:0-429 GCF_000700745.2 Antrostomus carolinensis | reverse complement strand
CATACAGCCCCAGGGGACACACACTATAGGGTCACACAGCCTTGGGGACACTATGGGGACTCTGTGGGGACACACACCCCATAGCCCCCCCGGCACTGTCCCCCCAGGGTGAGTCCTTCAGGCGCAGCACGCGGGTGGTGGCCCAGGAGCAGCGCAGGGGACACCGACGCTGGCGCCTGGTGCTGGCAGCCATCGGCCTCGTCACCTTCCTCCTCCTCCTGGCCCTGGGACTGGCCCTGGGGCTGCCACGGCCACCTCCTGTCGTCGTCATCACTGTCACTGTCCCCCCGGCACCACCCGCCGCGGGGACTGAGCCCCTGGGGTCGTGAGGAGACCCCTGGACTCGGGGAGACCCGATGGTGACTGACAACCGGGATGGGTTTGGGGTGACCCCACGGTAACAAAGGGACCCGATTTGGGGTGACCCCA
>NW_010349736.1:0-429 GCF_000700745.2 Antrostomus carolinensis | reverse complement strand
AGCACTGGAGGCAGCACTGCAGTACTTGCAAAACTGCAAGTGTCGAGAACTTGATGGAGACAAAGCGCTGGTGGAAATGCAAAGCAAGTGGAAAGTGAGATGTGACCCAAAAGTCCTCGGTCAATGAGAAAACCCAAAATAGTTTTAGAAAGGTGGGCAGAATGGGGAGGAAGCGAGCCAGGAATGGAAATGTTTGGAAAAGCAGGGTGGTGGTGAGCACCAACATTGTCCCCGTCCCCTTTCTGCTGGAGAAGGGACCCTCAGTGGGGAGAGACCTTCTGGAACCCTGCAGCCCGGCTTCAGTCACTGAGGGGGGGCTGAACCCAGGGGGGGTTGGAGGGAAAGTCACCAAGAATCAAGAAAACACCCCAAAATATATGGGAGGCTTTGGAGGAAGGAAAGTCACCAAGAACAAAAACTCCCCAAAAT
>NW_010349735.1:0-428 GCF_000700745.2 Antrostomus carolinensis | reverse complement strand
TTTTTTAAATTAAAAGAACACACAAATTAAAAGAAGACCCAGAAAGAAGATAGAAACTCATTTCTATTTTCTGTCCCTTTCTACCCACCCAGCTGTATTCACAACCACAGCTGGTATAGAGCCCAAATAAATGTTGCTGCAGAGAAATGTATCCATTTTAGTGGAGCAGCTTGTGTGATTTCTCATAAATGCTTTACAACAATGACAGCCACAGCTCGGAAGCTATCATGGTCTTTTTCCCTGGAGAGCAATATGTGAACCATACTTAGTGTTTAACCTTTTCTGAGAGGGCAAATGAAGCAGGAGTCAGGCATAATCAAGAACTGGAGAGGGAAAGTATATAATCAAATATGTTTTTCAAAAATGTCATTCAAATAGTTTGCTCTGGTTTGTTTTAATGGGTCCTTTTCTTGGTTTTGGTGGGGGGG
>NW_010349734.1:0-428 GCF_000700745.2 Antrostomus carolinensis | reverse complement strand
AACCCAACAAAAAGCAATGTCTGTAGGAAGAAAGTTGCAGAACGTGGTGGCAACTTTGTTAGTAACAAGGAGGGAAGTTTTGTCATAGTTTGTACTTAGTGTCACTTGCTGCGAGCAGGGTAATGGAGAATGTCTTCCCCACGCCAGTGCATCCACCGGTGTGTCAGTGGAGAAGGAGATGTGTTGGTGTCCACATGAGTGGCATTGAGGAACACAATAACACCCCAGAGATCCTGCAGAGTGTCAGTGTTTGTAAAGTACTTGAACTGTGCTCATAGGATGGTGTACTTATAAATCAATCATAACCACAGAGGTTTAATTTAACAGCAGCCACCATACACAGGAATTGGTGTTTCTTTTGTGGGTCAGAACCCTTTAGAATTGGACAAGCAACTTCAAGTCCAGTCTACTAAAATTTTGTAATCCTT
>NW_010349733.1:0-428 GCF_000700745.2 Antrostomus carolinensis | reverse complement strand
AAAAAATTCCAAAATTGGTCAATTTCCCTCCGAAAAATGTGAAAATTTACAAATTTTTGTTTAAAAAACCTCATAAATTGACCAATTTTCCCCTTTTTTCCCCCCAAAACACCCCCCCTCCTCCCACCACCACCATTGTCCACCTGCCCCTGGTGGGTCTCCATCCCCACCACGTTCTCCTCCCTCCCCCGCAGCGACAAGAACCACATGCACTTCGGGGCCATCACCTGCGCCATGGGCATCCGGTACAAGTCCTACTGCTCCAACCTGGTCAGGACCCTGATGGTGGATCCACCCCAGGAGATGCAGGATCACTACTCCTTCCTGCTCCAGCTGCAGGAGGAGATGCTCAAGGAGATGAGACACGGTGAGGAACCCACCTCTGAGGTTCTAGGTTGGGGGAGAACCTTCTCCAAACCCAACCTGTG
>NW_010349732.1:0-428 GCF_000700745.2 Antrostomus carolinensis | reverse complement strand
GCTGCCGCGCCGCTGGCCACCGCTGGTGGACGTGGCTGATAAGGGACAGGAGATGGTGACAGCAAAGGTCTTTGTCCTTAAAAATGCCAGCGCTGGGCCCTGGCAGGACGAGGGCAGAGGGGGCAGGTCAGGCCCTCCCCAGCGTGGCCGCGGGATGTCATCTCCTGGTGGGACACATGCAGGGGCTGGGTCCAGCCTGGGCTCCCCAGTACCAGAGACATGGACATACTGTAGAGAGGCCAGTGAAGGGCCACGAGGGTGATGAGGGGACTGGAGCATCTTCCACAGGAGGAGAGGCTGTGAGAGATGGAGCTGTTCAGCCTGGAGAAGCAAAGGCTGAGGGGGATCCTATCAATGTGTATAAAGACCTGATGGGGGTGTGGAGAAGATGTAGCCAGGCTCTTCCTGGTGGTGCCAGTGACAGGACA
>NW_010349731.1:0-428 GCF_000700745.2 Antrostomus carolinensis | reverse complement strand
AACCCAAACCAGTCTGGGATTCTATGAAGCTTGAGACAAACCTCATCTTCTTTCCACCGAAGTTATTTCAGGGAGTTATTTCAAGGCCCTTCCCAAAACTGCAGACTTTTAACAAATATTTGATTTCTTTCATCTTCAGAAAACTGGTGGGTTTCTGGAGTTTACAGAGGGTTGATTTGGAAGACAGTTATGTAGCTACCTCACTGGCTGAAGGCACCTTCCTCCCCAGCTGTGGCACTGGGGCTGGCATCTGCTGCCTGCTCTTCTCCTGCACCATAGCTCCCCACTAACTTTTCCAAAGGTGGAGAAAATAACTGATTCTCAATTGCCTCAGTAAAGTACAAATCAAACAAAGCAAGGTACCAGCAAATAGAAAATTGATTTCAGATTTGTCTGCTTTGGGGCTGTTGGGTTTTGCTTCACACAAG
>NW_010349730.1:0-428 GCF_000700745.2 Antrostomus carolinensis | reverse complement strand
CTTCTCTTTATTGAGTTCTGGTTGAGGATCAGTTTACACAAGACCTCTTCTTATATGAGCAGCAGTGAATACACTGACAGGAACAAAATCTAACTAGCTCTGTGCAAACAGAGTAAAAAATGGTTTTGACTTGCCAAAGTATGTAGCAACAATCATGTTGTTATTAGAAGGAACATGGACCTTACTTATAGCCACTACTGGCAGAGTTTCCAGTGGAAGTATTATGGAAAAGGAGAAATGCTTTGCAACCAACAAGTTTTTGACATCACCTTCAGGACAAGTATGCTACTGAAGGTAGCATAGGCATGTAGCAAGTTAATTGTCAGTTATTTACTTATTTTAGTTACTCCTCTACAGGCATGAGGTTTAAAGTTTTTTGTTATATCTGGTAACATTTCCACAGGGGTTCTTATGGTAGTAGCATCCTG
>NW_010349729.1:0-428 GCF_000700745.2 Antrostomus carolinensis | reverse complement strand
CCTCCCTGAGCAGCCTGTTCCAATGCTGAAGTAGAAACTCAGCAGCTCACAAGCACTCAGTGACCAGTGTGGGATGTATATGGTCTGGGCTGAAAATGCACAGTCCCTGCTGGGCTGTGCTGGTGGGAAATGAGGACTTACCTGTTAGGTAGACAGAGACCCCGCAGCAGAACAAGCCGATGGCAGCGTGGCGAACCGTCCGGCTGTCCAGAAGGAACCAGTCTGCCCTGCAAAACAGGTAAGAAAAATGCAGGTCTGGGTAGTCACTTGGCTGTGGTCTCAGTGCTGGAAAAATACTGCTGCTCTGGGCCCTGCTGAGAAACTGCAACGCTGGTTTATCATAGAGAAGAGGTTCAGAGCCAGGACACAGCCCAGGGACCTCTGCTGAACTGGGATTTCCCCCAGGCTGCTGGGTTGCAGAGCTCTGG
>NW_010349728.1:0-428 GCF_000700745.2 Antrostomus carolinensis | reverse complement strand
GCGTGGACCTTCTTCTCCCTCAGAAACGAAGCGTGGTGGTGGAGAAGGACCAGGCTACAAGATCCCATCCCCTCACCCTGCTCTTGCCCATCTCCTCCAGGTGATGAGTTAAAGGGTTCAATGTGGCTGAATTTTACCTTTAAAAACGTGTAGATCATCGTGAAGATGTTCCTCATCCATCCTGGTGAGATCCTTGGGAGGTGGAAGGGATGAAGATTAAGATGAAATAAGTAGAAGGTTGTTATTTTTTTCCAGCAGGATCTTTTGGAATCGAGGATTTTCAATCCCTCTGGAGATGTTCAATCAAAAAGAAGTTATAATTTAACCAGCAGGTTTGGAGGTTGTGTCCTATTGGATTGTCCTCTCAAAATAGCACCTTGGATCGCGGCCACTTCCAATAATTTGTGTTTTTAGAGGGTTTTTTTTTT
>NW_010349727.1:0-428 GCF_000700745.2 Antrostomus carolinensis | reverse complement strand
GTGTGGCAGGAAGCAGGTCCTCCCAAAAAGGCCAGCAAGGAATTAAAACCTTTTACGGCCAAGGCTAGAACTGGGCACATCACCAAGTCACCAAATAGCTCTGGCCCAGTTCCACAGAAAGCCCGTCTGGTCTGTCCTCTGGGCCCAGCCTGCGCTACCAGAGGCAGTCCCATAGCCAGGCTGTGCCCTGCACACAAGGATTCAGCTCTTGGCTCCTGCCTAACAGCTGCCCTTGCCTAAGGTACTAGGACCTGTGTTTGCTACTGCAAAATATCTTCCATGCACAAAGGCTTTAAATTCACTCTAAACGTACAGCCTGTGATCTGGAGATTCTTTGAGGAGTGGGCAGTTGTTCTGTTTGGAGTGCTTACTACTGAAGATACAGCAGTAACAGCATCAGGAACAAGAAAACACAGGCCTAATAATTG
>NW_010349726.1:0-427 GCF_000700745.2 Antrostomus carolinensis | reverse complement strand
GGCTGCTCTCCATCCCTTCATCCCCCAGCCCATATTGACTTTTCTTCAGACCCCAAACCCACTGCCATGCCAGTACAGAGCTCCCACAACCTCCCTGTAAGCCCAGGCAGCCAAGACCTCACCAGCCTAAAAACCAAAGCCATGCCAGCTGCCTACAGAGGAGTCTTCACCCATAATCTCCTTGAGTCAGCAGGTGGAGAAACGCTTCTCAGCAGACAATCCTTTGGGTGAGAAGATAATTAAAAAAGATGGGAGAGACAAATTAATCTCTTTCTTGGTGAACCTTCATTATCCCTTCCTATGATGCAGTCCCTGAAGCAGAGGTGGTGTCCTGCTGGGATATATTTTAACAGCAGGGGACAGGGGGAAGCTGGTGAGCACTGTAAATGTCTCTTATAAATTCCCTTTTTTTTTTTCCTTTTTGTTT
>NW_010349725.1:0-427 GCF_000700745.2 Antrostomus carolinensis | reverse complement strand
CAGGAGGCCCAAGGGGCGCTCCCTGCCCTTGCTGGCCAAGGACAGGGCTCAAAGGGTTGCAGTGAACGGGGCTGCATCTGGCTGGATGCTGAAGACTCTGAGTTTTTAAATAAGGGGCTCACAGAACGGCAAGAAATAAAACTAGTTTTGTTGCAGTGAATTAAAAGTATAATGAAAAAAATTTCAGGACAAGCTGAAAGCAATTGACAAAGTTCACTCCATATTTTATACGCTAAGGAGCACTTTTCAGTTGAAACTTCATTTTGTTCTCAACTTAGAAAAGAGTTTCAATGGGAACATTTCTACCACCCGTCATAACTGTTTTCGTGATCCTCACAATTTATAGCAGAGGAATCACTGGTAGAATATTCAAATTACTTTGTTGCTTTGATGTGATTTGCAAATGCAATTAAAAAATAACACAGAA
>NW_010349724.1:0-428 GCF_000700745.2 Antrostomus carolinensis | reverse complement strand
TTGTCCTCCTCTGGATGCATTTGAGTACCTTAGTATCCTCCTTAAATTGTGGAACCCAGAACTGCAAACAATACTAAAGTTGAGGCTGTACCAATGGTAATTACAGCAGGATAATCATGTCTTTTGACTGGTTGTGTTTGATGCACCCCAGGATGTGGTTTTCCTTCTTGGTTGCCAGGCCATACTGCTGACTCGTATAGAGCCTGTTGTCAACCAGCACTCTCAGATCTCTTTCTGCAGGTCTGCTCTTCAGCCACTCCTCTCCTAATTTATACTTGTGTCCAGCATTACTCTTTCACAGGTGCAGAATGTTAAATTTCATGCCGTTGATGATTGCCCAATGCCTCAATCTATCTCGATCCTTCTGCAAATCCTCTTGTCCCTCAAAAGAGTCAAGAGCACCTCCTAGTTTAGCATCATCAGCAAAC
>NW_010349723.1:0-427 GCF_000700745.2 Antrostomus carolinensis | reverse complement strand
ACCTGGGGTGAGACACATGGCACCAGGTCAGGGTCCCACCAGCCCAGCACCCACTGTCCCCAGTTGGGTCCCTACAGCAGGGAGCCTGCATGGTTTCCACAAGGCCAAGGATGGGTCTGGTGGGTGTGAATTACCCACTGAATATGATGAGTCTGTGGTGGACAGTGAAGCTATGGATGCAAGTAAGAATTTGGTGTCAGTGAAAAAGTCTCTGAACATACACAGCACACGTCACACACCCCAGATGAGCCTGTTTTCAAGGAGTCCCTGTCCTATGGCACTTCACATCATGCACTGGTCTTTCATTCAATTGAAATGATCACCATGACTTCTCTGTTTCACACAGGCATCTCCTCCCTAAGGAGGAACCACATGCTCACAGAGCGCTAACTTGCTTTGCAAAACATTTGATGCAGCAGCAATCTTC
>NW_010349722.1:0-427 GCF_000700745.2 Antrostomus carolinensis | reverse complement strand
TATCAGTAACCACAATTTTCACCTTCAGTTGTGAAAGACAAATTAAAAACCTATAAAAAAATCAAGATTATTTATTTTCTTTTTCCAAAAAATTCCTTGTTGCCATAAGTCATTAAAATATATATTTTATTAAAACAATTATTTTATCAAACTCTTTTAAATAAACACATTTAATATTCAGAGAATTGTGTTTTCTAAGAACATCATACCTAATGCTAGGCTAGTTTGCTAGTATTTAGGAAGAAAAGGTTGCAGCTGGGGAAAATTGTAACTCAGAACTAATTTTGCTGCTGTATCTCGTTTCCTGTTTCTTTTGCTCACAGGCTGTATGTACAGTCTTAAAGCCATTAAAAACAGGTGTCCCAGGTTAGCTAGGATAGTTAATTTTCTTCTTAAAAATTAGAATAGCTGTGTTTTAGTTTCAGTG
>NW_010349721.1:0-424 GCF_000700745.2 Antrostomus carolinensis | reverse complement strand
CAGGCGATACACACGCAGGCAGCGGTGGGGACAACTTACGAGATAATAGTTGTACCGCTAGTAGTGACTTTAAATGTTACAGGAACTGTGTATCTTTATGTAGGTACATATTGAGTATCTATCACTGGGGGATTTCTGGAAGTGCAGTCTGTGTTAATCAGGAGACCATTATTCAACAGCTACAGATCACAGGCACTGGTAAGCAACCTTTCACTCAGCTTTGCTTCCAGCTTAGTTTCCTGTGTTTACCGAGGCTTACACTCTGTCTGGAACTGCACAGACACACAGAGGCATCTAGCACAGAATCACAAGCAGGAACTAAACATGTCATTTCAATATCTAAGGACTACCGCTTCCTAAGCAGCAAGCTGAGAGATTGAGAGAGCAAGCAGCAAAAGGGAGAGAGAGATGAAAGGATGGGAAA
>NW_010349720.1:0-427 GCF_000700745.2 Antrostomus carolinensis | reverse complement strand
TCTTTCTTATGTTGGGGTCTCCAGAACTGGAAGATTAATAAATCTCACAATATCTCCTGGAGTTCTAGGATAAATATGATGGTCTCTAGTACTCCTCCACATCAGCATCTGGGAACTGTGTATCAGGGATTAAATGATTTGTGCGGGTCAGAACTTTCTGACAGGCTGATTCAATACTGTAAACCAAATTTCTGTTATCCCAGTGCCAAAGCACAGGGCGCCTTTCAGCAGCGTAACAGAAACATTTGGGAACACACACGCTGACAAATATACCTCATCCCAACCTGCTCCGTTCTTCCTTCCTCCTCTCCTGTTTCCACAGCCAAGGAGTTAATCATTGCTCAGGACATAACTGTCCTTGTGGGAAAAGATCAAATAATACTGTTGTATCTTGATAAAGTCAAATTAGAATTAAGATTTAGAATCA
>NW_010349719.1:0-427 GCF_000700745.2 Antrostomus carolinensis | reverse complement strand
GGTGGAGACCAGCAGAGCTCCCGTGGCTGGTTGGAAACCACTCATTTCCCCATCCCAGGCAATTCTCTCTTTGCCTAAAGTCCAGTATCTTGAGCTCATATAGACCCCAGGTCCTTCCTCTACTCATTGCTATTTGAGATTTTGAAACCTAGCAGATTTAGAAGTTAATTTGCAGTGGCTCTCACTCCACAACGTCCTGAAGTCCTGCTGAGAGAAGGCACAATCCCTTCTGCAGATGATTTGCAGCCTGGCACAAAGACACAGCCAAGTAGGGCAACAGCAACTGAGCAATCAGCAAAACCTGTTTATATGTTATTTGTACAAAACCTCGGTCCAGCTGAGGCTGCAGACTTGGTATCAGAGAGGTCTTCTAGGGACACGTGTGTGGAAACCATCGGAACAGGCTGCCCAGGAGGTGGTGGAGTCA
>NW_010349718.1:0-426 GCF_000700745.2 Antrostomus carolinensis | reverse complement strand
GCTGCCTGAGAACTTTGTTGATGTCCTGAAGAACCACGGATGTGTCGTCCATCTCGTACCACAGTCCATTGCTGGCCTGCAAAGAAAGGCATGATTATCTGGAGCTGAACTGCATGACTTCCCCATAAAAACCCAGGCAGAAAACTCCAGAACCAAGACTATGCCAAAACAAATCCAATCCACCCAGTAAGGAGACCTTCTCCCCCAAACCCTTGCTGTCAGGAACACTGCTGTGAAAGTTTGCCTTCCCCAGGATCCATTTTTCCCTTGCTAGGAAGGAAGTTGCTCTTTACCTTGACATAGCAGAAATAGTGTCCTCCATGACAGCTGGCACCGCTGTGCACCAGGACAGCATATAAAGAATAGAGGAGAGGTTCTCCAGCTGCCTGAGATGTGTACGGGCGAAGATCCAAGTACTCGGGATAC
>NW_010349717.1:0-427 GCF_000700745.2 Antrostomus carolinensis | reverse complement strand
ACTGGATGAGCTTTGGGTCCCTTCCCACCCAGACCATTCTATGATCCTATGATTTTGCTGCCGGCAGCGTTCTCCGGCTCTCCTGAGCCCACCAGCATCACAGATTCAGTCCTTGGTGAGGCCATCTCCCCCGTGTCCCACCCCCAGAGATGTTTCTGTGACTCACCAGCACTGGCAGCAGTTTCTCTTCCAGCAGGGACACGAAGGCCAGCGTGTCCGCCTCCTGTGTGACCGAGAGGTCGTAGTCGGCGTTATACTTCTGCAGAGCAAACGTCATGGCTGTGACCCAGCAGGGATGCGGCAAATCCTGCCCGTGCCTCTTGGGTGACTGCACCAAAGCCCACCCTGCCCAGGGGAGCTGCAGAGCCCCCCAGTCTGGGGCAGAGGGTGCCCCTCGCCCCCCCATACCTGTTTCCTGAGGTGAGTT
>NW_010349716.1:0-427 GCF_000700745.2 Antrostomus carolinensis | reverse complement strand
CCAAAACAATCCCCCCACACAAACCCAACACCGCGCAGGTGCTACCTAATGCGGAGGCTGCTGGGCTTCCTTGTCAGTGCAGATATTTTCCTGCCACTGCCTTCTTGTGGGTTATTTTCTACCTTCTGTTCCAGAAGTTGAATTTTAGCAGTGCTTTGTTCTTGGCACTCGTGAAGTCTTTAGCTGTCCTGCAGCCGAAACACATGACTGTACGAAGCGTACCCAGTAACAGTGATGTAGCATCCTCCCTTGTGCCACAGCACAGGTATGCTGGGTGGTCTATCACATACCCACCGTGTCCCTGCTGCAGGATGCTCCACAACCTTTGCTTGGTCCCTGCTGCAGTATGTGTAGCTGTCTCAGCTGCCAAGCCCCTGGTCTTTTACATTTCATAGGTGACCTTTTACAGGTTACAGTTTCTGAACCG
>NW_010349715.1:0-427 GCF_000700745.2 Antrostomus carolinensis | reverse complement strand
TTGGGAAAGCTGTAATGCAGGTGGCAGGGATTCTGGTGGAGTTGGGTTTGCATCATGTTGCAGGAGATGAGATGCTCCTCTGTGGGGAGGAAGGTGGGTGGGAGTGAACATCAGGATTCAGAGAGGAGCAGCAGCATCCAGTTTCCACAGATTTCTCGAGGAGTTTGTTTCTGGGAGAGGCCAATGTCAGGGGAGTGGGGCTTCCCAGCTGAAATGGGGTTGGCGCTGCACCCACACTTCTGTTTGTGGATGTTTTCTTCCTTCAGGAAACGAAAAATATTAAAAGATCCTGAAAGAGGTAAAAGAAAAAATGGAAAAAGACAACCAGAGAGACAAAGGAGTTGTTCTTGAGGAGGGTGCGACCACAGAGCCACCCACAGACGACTCGGACACCATGGTGAGAACAGTTGCTGCTCCATTTGGCACG
>NW_010349714.1:0-427 GCF_000700745.2 Antrostomus carolinensis | reverse complement strand
GCTGCAGGGATGATGATGATGATGCCCCAATGGGTTGAGGGGTTGTGGGAAGTTCTCATCTTGGTTCCTTCATGAAGAACCTGTTGGAGGAGAACATCCAGCTCCTCCTTTTGAGGTAAAAAAGCCTCTTTTGAGCTTCCCACCTTCCCAAACCCCATTGAGATACTTGAGAAGACCAAGAGGTCTCCATCCCACCGAGGTTGGGTCCACCTGGATCACCAGAGAGAACATCTCCTCCCATTTCCCACCTCACCTTGATGGTCCTCTCACCTGATCTCCACCCAGGAGACACCGCGGTGGAATCGTCGGTCGTTGGTTTTAATTTGATGTGAAATAAAGTGAAATTGGGATTCTGGGAGTGGTGGGAGCGTCAGTTGATTGGTCACGGGTGGGAAAGGTGATGGAGAACCAACCCCCCCTCATCCCC
>NW_010349713.1:0-427 GCF_000700745.2 Antrostomus carolinensis | reverse complement strand
CTCCTCCTCCTCCTCCTCCTCCTCCAGTCCCCAAACTAGACAAAATTGAAAGACAAACAACTAAACAAACAAAAAAGCATTAATCTGGGTTCAAACATTGACTCAATTCGTGGCAGGGCGTTTTGTTTGAAAAATGTTTGTTTCAGTAAAATAAAAAATGTCAGTTGTCCACCATGAAACTGCTGCAGGGGAAGGTCTTGGCTCCTCCACGTCCCCCTCGCCCACTCGTCCTGTCACCTCTGGTATAAACTGTTCCCCCAGCTTGATCCCAGTTTGCACACACTTTGATGAGATGTTAAACTGCCCCAGGGAACAAACACTGGATGGCAGAGGTGGGATCCTGCCAGCTGCAAAACTCTAGCCCATGACTTCCTCCCACCCAGCCCTGGGCAGCTGCAGAGACCTCTGCAGCCCCCAAACACTAACT
>NW_010349712.1:0-427 GCF_000700745.2 Antrostomus carolinensis | reverse complement strand
AGCAGGGCGTTTTCAAAAGGTGGTCTAATATTGTTTTCCAGATTACACTAGAGGAAATTACATCGTCTCAGACCACTCACAAATAATTCTGTCATTCCTGAATGTACTTTCAAGAAGAACTCCTTATAGATCTCTCAAGAAGAACTCCTTATAGATCTTTAACTGCCTTTGTCTGAGCAACTTGTAAAGCAGCCCAAGTTTTTAATCTCACTGTTATAAAATATAGAGCTTGGAAAGAAGAGAGTGTTATTGGAATACTTGAACATCCTAAATATGCAGCTAATGTAAAACTTGGAAAATCTTCATTTGCCAGGTAGACTTTGACTAATCAAGTTAAAAATAGACATTTAAAAAAAAAATTTTTTAAAAAAAAAGGAAAAGGTACTTCTGTGGTTTTCACTCTTTACTGAGGGACATATCCAGAAAG
>NW_010349711.1:0-427 GCF_000700745.2 Antrostomus carolinensis | reverse complement strand
ATGTGGCTAACCACTGCAAACAGCTGTAGGAGAACTAGCAAAGAGAGTGCCTGAGATCAACAGGATTCATTTGTTTGCTCCCTAATCTTGAGAGCTAAGCTTCATCTGAAAAGGGAAAGGGGGGAAAAATGAACTACACCTAAAAGCTGGCACGTTTCATCAGATAGTTCTAGTCAGATGGCAATAATACACTGAGTTGTCATTTTAAGGACAAAAATACATGGTATTACATTTTAAACCCAGCTAACTACATCTTGTAGTTCAAACATAATGATTTTATAAATTGTGAAATGGGCTTATAGCTTGGAGAAATATGAATTGTAGCTGGCAGTTAGTTTTCTTTTGCAACAGGCTAAATGTGTGCATGCATATGGACTAGAGGAACAAAATTTTCTGCTTTGAAAGAGTTCTGCCAGGAAAAAAAAAA
>NW_010349710.1:0-427 GCF_000700745.2 Antrostomus carolinensis | reverse complement strand
AAAAAAACCCAACACAACAAAAAAAACCAACACCACAAAAAAACCCAACGCAACAAAAAACCCAACACAACAAACCAAAGCAACAAAAAACCCCAAAGCAACAAAAAACATCAATGCAACAAAAAACACCAACGCAACAAAAAAAACCCAACATGACAAAAAAACCACAAAATCCCCAACACAACAAAAAACCCAACATGACAAAAAACCCAACACGACAAAAAAACCCCAATGCAACAAAAAACCCAACACGACAAAAACCCCCAACTTAACAAAAAAACTAACATGATAAAAAACCCAACGCAACAAAAAACCCGAAAAACCGCAACACAACAAAAAACCCAACACAAAAAAACCCAACAAAAACCCAACAAAAAACCAACAAAAACCCCAACGCTACAAAAAAAAACCCAACGCAACAAAAAAC
>NW_010349709.1:0-427 GCF_000700745.2 Antrostomus carolinensis | reverse complement strand
CCACCCCGGGGACCCCACCGCCAGGGATGCAGCTTTGGGGATGTGGCCCCCCGAAAAGTGATCCCCACCCAGGGATGCAGCCCCCAGGGACATGGACTCCTCAGTGACCCGCAGACATGGACCCCAGGGACCCCTGCCCAGGGACATGGCCCCCCGTGTGACTTTACCCAGGGACACAGACCCCTAAATGACCTCTAACCAGGGACATGGCACCCCAGGGACTCCTAACCAGGGACATGGACCCATAAGTGACCTCCACACAGGGACATGGCCCCCAGAGACCCTGACCCATGGACACAACCCCCTAAGTGACACCTACCGAGGAACATGGCCCCCCAAGTGACCTCCACACAGGGACACAAGCCCCCTAAGTTACCTCTACCCAGGGACATGGCCTCCCAAGGACCCCTACCCAGGGATGTGACCC
>NW_010349708.1:0-426 GCF_000700745.2 Antrostomus carolinensis | reverse complement strand
CTTCTCTTCTGAAGTCATCTTCTGCAAAAGAAAGAGACAAAAGATCATTGCTGTCTCAGAGAGACACAAAAAGTCGAGACACAGAAATCTGTAACAGTTGCCTTTAAGGCTGTAAAACCCCGAGAGAACACCAAACAAAGAGGCAGCAGGACCCAGTTACTTTGCTTGGCTTCTCTTCGCAGTGAGATCAGGCTCTTCAGTGTTGGAAGTTTTAAACAAAGCTTGAATCGTGCTGGCATATGTGAAGGTAACAGGCAGGGCCCTCTGCTCTTCCCCACTCATAAAGAACTGCTTTGACATGGTCAGCAAGTTTATGATTAACAAACACGGTATCCTCTGAAATACACTTCCAAAAGGGACCGGCGTTGTATGGAAAACAGGAGAACAGTTACTTCTGTCCTTTAGGAGAAAAGTCAGACCAAGGAA
>NW_010349707.1:0-427 GCF_000700745.2 Antrostomus carolinensis | reverse complement strand
TTTTTTTTCCTTAATTTTAAATATCTTGACAATTTTTTATCTTGACAATTGACCAGGCTCATGCAAGCAGATTCCATGCTTCAGCAGTCAGTCCTCCTCTGCTCAGAGGAAAACTTGGAATGGGCAGAGGTACATAGTGGGAATAAGGGGATCCAACCTCATATCTCACTTCCAAGCCACTTCAGTTGTTCTTGGAAGTTACTAAGGCACAGGGAACAGGTTAAGCAGCTTAGAAGGAGAAGCTGGTACCTGGCTGTTCCGAGGTGAAAGCTCCTTCCCTGGACTATGTTGCTGGAAGCAGATTCACAAGCCAGTTTGACAAAAGAAACAGAAACAATGATCAGAAAATCCACATACTAGATCCAGGATCCAACTGCTGTTAAGATGAGGTGAAAAAGAAAGCCTACACCTGATTTTTACTGGATAC
>NW_010349706.1:0-427 GCF_000700745.2 Antrostomus carolinensis | reverse complement strand
ATGGTCCTGAGTGATGCAGGATGGTCCTGAGCAGCATGAGATGATCCTAAGAAACTCAGGATGGTCCTGTGCAATGTAGGATGGTCCTGCACAATTAAGATGATCCTGTGCAGCATGGGATGATCCTGAGCAATGCAGGATGATGCTGAGCAACTCGGGATGGTCCTGAGCAACTCAGGATGCTCCTGTACAATGCAGGATGATCCTGTGCAACAAGATACAACCCTCTGCATTGCAGGATGGTCCTGAGCACTGCAGGATGGTCCTGAGCAATGCAGGATGAACTCACACAGCACAGGATGATCTAGAGCAATGCAGGATGGTCCTGAACAACTCAGGATGTTCCTATGTGATGCAGGATGATCCTCTGCAGTGTGGGGTGATCCTGTGCAATGTAGGATGGTCCTGAGCAACTCGGGATGGTCCT
>NW_010349705.1:0-422 GCF_000700745.2 Antrostomus carolinensis | reverse complement strand
CCCTTAAATATATATAATTCTGTGGTTTCTATAAATGTGTATGTTTGCAAACACCAGAGATTTTAAGACGGTATCTTGATTTTAGGAGACCTAGCTTATGATTTTTTGATGCAAACACCTGCTCCAGATTAATACTGCTATGAAACCCTCAATAAATTGTTTTTTCTTCTCAGGGCACATTGCTACCTGAAGTGCAGCTTAACCTCTCTTCAGAAAACAGTCCAGAGTGGAGCAAAGGAAACCTGTTCACAGCTAAATTAAATAGTGAGCATTTCCAGAGCAGGCAGAGAGACAACCAACCAGTTATTCCTAGGAAGTGCAGGCTCAAGATGGTGCTTGAACAAATGGCTTTCCTGTGCTTCTAAAATGCTAACTATGCACATGCTTATTATTTACATCCAAACTGGTTGGCATGTCTAATA
>NW_010349704.1:0-426 GCF_000700745.2 Antrostomus carolinensis | reverse complement strand
CTGTGTTAGAATGGTGAGTAACCATTCTCGATATATCTTCCCCATGCTACTTGTGATTTCATAAACCTTTAACAATTTTTTTCAACTGCTTCTTCCCCAAAACAAAAAGTTCCAGTCCATTTAGTTTCCTTTCACACCAAGGTTTGTCCATCTTTCTGAACAACTTCA
Source organism: Antrostomus carolinensis (assembly GCF_000700745.2). Taxonomy (NCBI): domain Eukaryota; kingdom Metazoa; phylum Chordata; class Aves; order Caprimulgiformes; family Caprimulgidae; genus Antrostomus; species Antrostomus carolinensis. Next base: position 258 of record NW_010349704.1, on the reverse strand, counting down.
GCATCTGTGTACATTCTATTAAGTCTTATTATATGCTTTTTAAGATATGGTGAACAGAACTGTGTAAAGATTTAGACATACATTGCCTTTTACGTTCTATCTTTTTCCTAGAAATTCTGAATGTTCAATCTGCCTTAGTGCTGAACACAAAACTGACACATTCAGAGAACTATCAAAGATAATTCAAAGACTGTTGTAGGGCTACAGCCAAGCCATGCAACACAAGAGTTTGGCTGCCAGCTAAGTTAAACTACCACA
>NW_010349703.1:0-426 GCF_000700745.2 Antrostomus carolinensis | reverse complement strand
GGAGAGGTGACAACCCCGGAGCCACCAACCCTGCGTGGCTGCCACCAAGTGTCAGCTCCAGCGGGAACCATGGGGACAAGAGTGTCCCCTGTCCCTGGGGCTGTTGGGGACAGGAGTGTCCCTTGTCCCTGGGGCTGTGGGGACAGGAGTGTCCCCATCCCTGTCCTGGTGGTTCCACCCTCACTGGTGAGTCCTCGCGCGTGGTGGTGGCACATGGTGACAGTGTGGAGGTGGCACACGGTGACAGTGGCACATGGTCACTGGTCCCGGTGTGGTGGTGGCAGTGGTGGGCAGGAGGTTAAGCGAGGCCTGGCTGGGCACTGGCCGTGTCACTGTCACCGTCACTGTCACTGTCAGTCACTGTCACTGCCACCCCAGTGCCACCAGTGCCACACTAGTGCCACTCTGGTGCCATCAGTGCCCATC
>NW_010349702.1:0-425 GCF_000700745.2 Antrostomus carolinensis | reverse complement strand
GAGTGTATGCTGCTGGCTTAGGCTTATTCCAACCCGGGCCTAGGAAGCACCACATTAATCACCTCAGGATGGGAATGGGAAAAAAACTCAGTCGGCAATACTGAAGGGACATTTTTACCTCCGAAACAAGTTGTAAACTAGGAAAAAATTAGACAATGTGCAAATAACAAGAGTTCATACCAGAATTAGATACTCTAAAAACAGAAATGCAAAGTACGTGAGTCCAGCTTGCTTGTGTTGTGTGATAATGCAAGTTTTACCACAAGAGAACCAACCCAAAGACAAAACAAAATACACTTCCAAGGTTAAACCTACAAGCAGCAGAGCATCCACAAATGGAGAAACAAAGAAGTAGAACTGTTTAACTATCTTTTACCTCATTACTAACAGCCAAAAAAAATAAAGCTTGGATTTACCGGGTCACT
>NW_010349701.1:0-426 GCF_000700745.2 Antrostomus carolinensis | reverse complement strand
AAACCCCAATATTTATTTTTTTAAAAACCCCCAATATTTATTTTTCCTCACTTTTTCCTAATTTTTCATTTTTCAGACCGTCTGACCGCGGAGCTGGGTAAGTGGTTTCCCTCTTTTTTGTCTTTATTTCCCTTTTTTTTAGGGGGAAAAGGTGATTATTCCCCCTTTGAACACGTATAAATCCCATCTGGGCTAGAAATAAACTCAATTAATTAATTAACAAGTAATTTAAAATCATAATCACCAGTAAAATACAAATTTTGGGGCGGAGGATCATGTGACCATCGATATTTCCTTCATTTTCTCTTTTAGAGGAACGTGATAAAAAAATCAGTAAGTATCATTTTTATTTTCTGGTAGAAATAAAAACCTTTATTTTTATTTCAATTTTTAATTTAATTTTATTTTTTTAAAAATTATTTGTCT
>NW_010349700.1:0-423 GCF_000700745.2 Antrostomus carolinensis | reverse complement strand
AAAAAAAAATGCTCTGAGATGATATCAGAGTTTGTTGATTGCCTGGACAAACCTGGCTACCAAATGTATGAACCTGTAGTCAAGTCCTTGGGTCTCTGTTGCAATTACTAATGCATGGCATATTATTTGTACCATGAGTCTCAGTACAGTATAAACACAACTATCATAATTTAAACATACCTGTTGATAAAGCCATATCCATTTCTGACATTGAACCACTTGACTGTGCCCAGAACTTTGGTGGCTGGAAAGAAAAAGTTAAAGAACTTACTCCAAAACATAATGAAGTACAAGAATATTACAAAAATACTTCTATAGCTGCACATGAAGTCACAACCAGACTCACACTGTTGCCTTCACACTCAAAGCATACCTTCATCTCCTCCTCAGTTTATACTAATGCAGTAGTGTGAAGCAGTGCTT
>NW_010349699.1:0-426 GCF_000700745.2 Antrostomus carolinensis | reverse complement strand
AAAACAGATAATCCAAGTGTTTCCAGACCTCCTCAGGACTTGAGTGTGTGTGCAGAACACGCTCCTGTCCTTGCACGGCAGCACAGGTCCTTACAAGCAGAGAGATGTTACGTTTCCCATACGCTGGATCAAAAGACACTATCAGGTTTTACAACACATCTCCCAACACCATCAACGTGAGTTTCACAAAGAGCAACAGCAGAGGTGTAACAGCAACCAGCTCCATTTTCCTGTTAAAAAAAGGTGGGGAAAGTGGTTTCTCTCAATAAAAGACACACACTTTTGTTCCTAGAGAGAGATGTACGCAGGTAGCAAGCTCTAACATTACTTCTGAAAGGCCATTTAATACATATGCCAACACAAAAAATCCATTTAATTGTTTAGGTAGTTCATACAATCAGAGAATCATGGAATGGTTTGGGTTGG
>NW_010349698.1:0-426 GCF_000700745.2 Antrostomus carolinensis | reverse complement strand
TTCAAGGCACTGTCCCTTGCAGCTGAGGAAGATGTCCCTGGCTGCTGTAAAGCCAGGCAGCATCTGTGATTCCTCCCTGGCAGTTGGCTCTTTATTCATGTTGGCCACTCTTCCTTTTTCCAAGGCTCACAGGCCCCGGAATATCAAGGTGCTTTCCAACAAATAGTTCCAAATACAGAATGCAGCTGACCAAATAGACTACCTTTAAAAGGACTTTCTTCCAACAGGTAATTTAGTGGTTATTAAGTTCAACCAGGAGATGTGTATGATTAGCCCATCTTGTGGAAATCTGCAGTGATTCAACTTCCTATGACTCTTTCTCATGAACAGCTTCCCACATCTTTTGGCATGTTCCTGGGTTGAGCTCTCTACTTGAGCCTTGGAGTTTGCTCCTATCACCAGATCAGGGTGAGGAAGTTGATGAGG
>NW_010349697.1:0-426 GCF_000700745.2 Antrostomus carolinensis | reverse complement strand
GAGGGACCTGAGAGATACTGCTTTTATCTTGTGAGTAATTCTCATGGGGAGCCGGTCTGGAGCCTCAGCATCAACAGCACCTTTAGTACCTCCACGGTCTTCCTTGAAGTACCTTCCTCCAGTTTCAGGCCTCTCACTGTCACATTGATTGTGTGAGGATTTGTAACTTTCTCCCTTAAAGATTGGGTTCATACTTCAACCCTCTGCCTCTTCGTACTGTCTCAGAAAATCTGCTTATAGTTTGATGCCTGAAATTCTCTTCTCCTGGTTTCAACACCACTGGTTGTTAACACCTTAACAGAAGCAAGACGAGGTTTGTTTTAGAAGGAAATCATTATAAGAAATACAGCCCTCCAAAAAAGTTATCAGGGGAAATAGCTTGGAGACTTGTGCAGCTGACGTGGCACCTCTGCTGCTGCACTGACC
>NW_010349696.1:0-426 GCF_000700745.2 Antrostomus carolinensis | reverse complement strand
CCACCAGCCAGACAGCATCAACCCTCAACTCCTCACTGACTAATTTTCACAAGAGCTCACTCAGTGGAAATTTCAAAAACTCCAGAAGATTCCCCAAGGCAGGGGAATACTGTCCTCTGCTTTTTATGTAGCAGAGGTTGCACAGGAACTCTTGGTGGCCTCCTAGAAGGGATCACTGGGGTTTGGGCATGTTCCAGCTTGCTTGTGCCCACACCCTCCATCCCAATTTCGAACCTCCCTTCCCAGCCTTGTGAAATTCCTAAGAAATATGAGGGTTTGATAAGGAACCCTATAAAGTTGAGAGCTCCAAACCTACCATTTACTTTTGTTTAAATAGTTACTATTTACATTTAAACTTCAATTGTTAATTTAATTTGATTTTATTAAATAATGTTTCCTATATTTTATACCAATACTTTTATGGAT
>NW_010349695.1:0-425 GCF_000700745.2 Antrostomus carolinensis | reverse complement strand
TCCCTTCCAACCCTAACCATTCCACGATTCTGTCATTCTAACTCCCTGAGAACATGCAATAGGATAAAAGCAAGTCTGACAGCTACTCAAGCCAGATCTTTCAGTAACAAAAAAACCAACAAGCTGCAATTTTCTGTGAGCACTGCTAGAGTACCCAGGAAGTCAAAACAATTCAATTGTTCCTTGCCTTTAAAAAGAAGGTCACAGATACAAAGAACCTGAATATAAAGTCAGGTTACAGGTTTCTCCTCCTTGTTCTCCTTCATTCATTCAGATGGACAATAAATTTATTGCATGGGCTTTGCATAAGTGTGGGCACAGTAAACATGTAAAATTAACAGGATTTAACTCTGATAACCACAAAACACACCTTGTCTTGACAACACAATGCACATGTGCTTTCTTTTTTATTTTCTTTTTTTTTT
>NW_010349694.1:0-426 GCF_000700745.2 Antrostomus carolinensis | reverse complement strand
GTGCCCACGCCGGGACGCTTCCTGTGACGCCACGGGCAGGAGTGGCATAGGGAGGAGCTCAGGTTTTGTGCAGCTTTGTAGAGCGTTTAAATCTTTGCAGCACTGAGATGCTGGCTACTGAATTACACCGAAGCAAGAGTTGGCCTTTCCCGTCTTTGTTGCCCGCCCAGGTCACCGTGTTCCGTGTTTCAGGCTGGCTCAGCCCAGGCGACCTGGCTGCTGTGTCTGATGGTGAGGGATGTGCTTCAGTACGTCTGTCTGTACCGTGCCGAGGGCAAAGGGCATCTCTTGTACCAACTGTGGCCAGAAACACTTGTTTTTAAACCAAGTTTTAAAAATTACACATCTGCTTACAATGCTATGCCTGAAAATTATTGCTGACTCATAAAATATGCTTCCTTGTGCTGAAAGGCAGCTGAACATGAG
>NW_010349693.1:0-426 GCF_000700745.2 Antrostomus carolinensis | reverse complement strand
AACTCTGCCCTCTTTTCCTGCATGCCAACCCAGAGCCAATGGAAGAGCTTCATCAAGGGGTGGTTTTGCTTGCCTTACTCTCAGAGCACTGCTCCCACAACCTGTGAAAAGCTGAGGGGCAGAGGAAGGGAAAGCTGCAGAGATGCACCTAGAGCGAGGCCCAGGAGGGAGTGAAGAAACCCACTGCCTCACAGACTTGGAAGACAGTCACTGCTCACTGATGTGGCTGTCAGGATCCTGCTGTAGACCCCAAACTGGCATTGAGTTTCCCAGTGTTGATACTTGGTCTTTCCCCCACCGGGCTGCTGTCTCCCCTCTGCACTGCCCTTCAGTTTGCACCGCACGGCTCACGCCAGGCCTCACCTTCCACAGCCTGCAGCGTTACAGAGCTGTGAAGAGCACATTCACGTTTATTAGGTTTTAGCA
>NW_010349692.1:0-426 GCF_000700745.2 Antrostomus carolinensis | reverse complement strand
CCGGCCGCTGTCGCGTGTGGAGACCCGTCCCTGTGCGAGGAGACAGCCCTCAACACCGGGTCAGCTCCCAGAAATCAAATATAACCCTGCAGCCCCCCGGCTCTGGGCTGGCAGGAGCTGCTGCTCCCATCGCTGCAGGGACTGGAGGGACACGGGGAGCACTGGGTGCCCCGGCGCAGGGAAGGGGATGGGGCACACTGGGGGACCCCAAAATTTCCCAGCCGTGTCCCAGTTCTCCCACACAGCTCCAGGGTGCTTGGGGGGTTGTTCCTCAGCTACCAGGGCCCTTCCAGCACGGCTGTGAGCACAGGGGCTCTGGCTTGGGCAGCTCAGGTCCTTGCAGAGGGGTCTGGGGGGGAGTGGACCATGGAGAGGGGACCACAGGGTGCTGCTGGAGGAGGAGCCCCCCAGGCAGCTGACACGGGG
>NW_010349691.1:0-426 GCF_000700745.2 Antrostomus carolinensis | reverse complement strand
TTCCAATCAAGGCAATTCTGGGATTCTGAGTTGCCTTTTTAAGCCACAAGAAGCTGTGGCCTCATGTACAAAGTCTATTTCTCAACACTACTTTATGTCAGCATCAATGCCTGCCAAAAGAAATGCTGATACTGACTGACTTTCCTTAATTGTGATGGGAAATAATCCATGTAAATATGAAGGTAAACTCTGACATACAAGGAAAACCTGTCAGTTATCTTCTGGGAAATGGAAAAAGGAGTGAGGAGGGGAAGCAAGAGACATGGGGAACAACAGGAAATTAGATCTTTCTGTGAGAGCATTTACCCAACTGCAGACAAGTACATCAGGGTTTTTTTTTACTGAGCTGACAAGTTGTTCCCTTAAAGTTGACAGAACGAGGCTGTTGTGTCACAGGACAGTGTTGGGGAACCTGTTACCCAAATC
>NW_010349690.1:0-426 GCF_000700745.2 Antrostomus carolinensis | reverse complement strand
TGCCAAAGAGGCACAAAAATTCCTTATATTCCTGTATGACTTATAGCTGTGTTCCTTTCACATGGGACACAATTATTTCTGGCAGTTCCAAGACTGTATATGTACATGGGTTGAACTTTAAAGCAACAGTAAGGAAGGAAGGAATGGCAGTCAATATGTAGGTAAGAGAGTACTACGCAATTTATTGAAGATGATGGCAAGAAACTAAACACTGACCTTGGTAAAAATTGCAAGAGATTTATAGGGATTATCTGATTGTCTGTACTACGTTTTAAAAGAAAATGGTTAAAAATACATTTTACAGTTTGATCTTTGTATAATATACAGACACTGTTGCCGTTAGGACTACATAAGGTACAGGTTACAAAGGTGATAATTTTCAGAACAAGGCGAGAACAGGACTGCAACCCAGACAAAACTTTTTTT
>NW_010349688.1:0-426 GCF_000700745.2 Antrostomus carolinensis | reverse complement strand
TCCTTGTGCTGGGGGCTCCAGGCCTGGACACGAGACTGCAGCTGGAGTTTTAAAAACGTGAAGAGGAACCTGCTCAGGAAGTTCTTGATGGGTCAATATCAGGGATGAACTTTTCAAGATACCTGTGTGAATGAGCCTGAGGTCCCTCATCTCCTGCACAGCTGTGGATGACTCCTCAGCATTCGATGAAAGGTGAACAACAAACAACCTTCCCATCTGCTGCCTCCGTGCCCGTACCTGTGCTGAAGCTTTGCTTTAGATCAGGAAAGCTTGAAAACCACAGATACACACCAAAAAAGCAGAGTATGGCACTGCAAGACCAGAATGTCCCACAAAACAAATCCGGTGGCCTGCAAGGACACAGCAACAGCACTGGAGAGAACCACAGAATCATGGAGTGTTGTGAGCTGGGAGGGACCCACCAGG
>NW_010349687.1:0-425 GCF_000700745.2 Antrostomus carolinensis | reverse complement strand
CAGCAATTTGAGGTCTCCCAAATTCCTCTGGAAACTGAGTTGAATTCCCATTTTTCCTCATTTTTATTAATTTCACCACCTGCATACGGGTGTTGTGGGGTTTTTTTTTGGCTCTTTGATTCATCTTTTCCACCTGCCGGGGTTGGTTCCGCCGCTGATGGTATCTCAGTGAGCTCCTTGGGGTGACAACACCCAGCCACGCCTGGCCCAGGCACGCAGCGAGGGCGACGGGGACCTCTCGATGGATCAACAACCCCGGGAACACCCTCCTTGGCTGAGGATTTATCACCTTCCTGCCCTTATATGGTCATCTCCGCTCTGGTTGCCATCATAAGTGCCGTGGTAGCCACGCAACCAACCCCAGGGCGAGTCACAGAGGTGACCTCATGTGCTGAAAATGCCCAATTTTGAGGTTCTGGAGGAGG
>NW_010349686.1:0-425 GCF_000700745.2 Antrostomus carolinensis | reverse complement strand
CCATACTGGGACTAAACTTCTATTAGACAGAAGTAGTAACCTTTAAAATTCTGATGGAGATGTTAGGAACTGGGCAGGCACATAATGGGTATTGCACTTAGCATGCAACTCTTCCAGGAACTAGAATATTGCCATTTGTTTTATATACACAAGCACACAGCCCTAAGACTACTCATTATCTCTTCCTTGAGGTTGTTAACAGCTGGGTGCTTGGCCAAAGTGTTATTCAACCTGTATAAAGAGGTTGCCATTGTCCCGTTGGGAAGCAGAATGTTGGAAACTTGAAAGAGCTTTTTCATACATGTTATCAAATCAGACTGAGTCAAGTAAGCAGTAACAGCTAATAGTAGTGTAACTGTTCAGGCTAATGATGGTCATTTGATTGCCTTTGGATATGCACAGTATTTATTAATTCTTTTGGCATC
>NW_010349685.1:0-424 GCF_000700745.2 Antrostomus carolinensis | reverse complement strand
CCTGATGTCTTTGTACTATTCCTTAGCAGAAGTAAAGACATGTTTGGAAACTAAATTGTGCTTGATAATCTTCTCAACTTTTTCTATCAATAATTTAATGATGATGGCTTCTATAAATTGACAAGAAAACCCCCCAGAGCTATGGGAAAAATATTTTTCTTCATTGGAGATTAATGAAAGCTACGATACTCTAAAGTTATATCCTTTTTCTGACTTTGTATTATGAAACATGGCAGAGCTCAAATGATTGCCTTCTCTTAAATGTAATTGTATTGGTTTCAGTCAGTTGTATTGGACATGACTTTTTCTATGTGGAAGAGGGAGCAAGCTTGCCTGCTAGAAGAAAGGATGCAAGTTTTGTTCAGGTTTTTTGAGTATTTGCGTGTTGAATGTAATCATAATTTGTGGAAAATTATGATATGAA
>NW_010349684.1:0-425 GCF_000700745.2 Antrostomus carolinensis | reverse complement strand
TGAGTTTTCTCACTTTTAACCTTCTGATTCTTTCCCTTATCTCATCATGGGAGGGTGAGCGAGCGGCTCTTTGGTGTTTGGCTGCTGGCCAAGCTAAACCCACTACAGCTGTATAAGCAGAAAGGTCGTTACATTAATTGATGCTCTTAAAAAAAAAAAGGCACTATTAGAACAGATTTTTTTAGTTATAACCCAAATTCTGACTATTCTTAGGTTGAGGCTGACTTCTCCTCCCGCTGACATGGTGGTTTGCCATTGTCACAAGCAATATTTGGGGCAAAGAGACCTTGCTCTGCTCCACTATGGGCTTGTAGGTTTTATTATTCCAGTGTAGCAAACCCAAGGAGATGGGGGCTGCTGTGGGTTGTCCCCCACCAATGCCTCCTCCAGCAGAGCAGTGACATGGGTTGGCATCATCATCTTGC
>NW_010349683.1:0-425 GCF_000700745.2 Antrostomus carolinensis | reverse complement strand
AGAGGGACCCATGAGGGGACAGTGGGGACCCGTGAGGGGACAGTGGGACCATGTCGTGTAGCATCATGGTGAGCTCAGCCATCCCTGGACACCCAACCCAAGAGCTGGGCAGGATCCATCCCAGTGAGGGTCAGCCACCCCCAGACCCAACCAGGATTGAGGGAGGACACCCCAATAAGGGTCTGGGGACCTGTTGGGTGGTGGGGGGGTCTCAGGACACTGTTGACACCCCCCACACCCCCCCACACCCCCTCACCTTGCAGTGGAACGTCGGCGCCGGGACAAGATCAACAACTGGATCGTGCAGCTCTCCAAGATCATCCCCGACTGCTCCATGGAGAACACCAAATCGGGGCAGGTAGGAGACCCCCAACCTGGGGTGAGGACTCAGTGCCCCCTCCCCACATTAACCCCCTTTTTTTCCC
>NW_010349682.1:0-425 GCF_000700745.2 Antrostomus carolinensis | reverse complement strand
CAAGTGTGGCCTCACCAGAGCTGAATAAAGGGGAAGAATCACGTCCCTCAACCTGTGGGGAAAACTTTGTCTAATGCAGCTCAGGATACCACTCCTCTTCTTTGCAGCACAGTCATATTGCTGACTCATGTTCAATCTGGTGTCCATCAGGATGCCAGGCCCTTTTCTGCCAAGCCTCTTTCCAGCTGGGTGCCCCAACATATATTAATGCACAGCGTTGTTCTTCCCCAGGTGCAGGACTTCGCATTTCTCCTTGTTGAAGTTCTTGATTTTCCTGTCGGCTCATTTCTGCAGTCTGTCAAGATTCTTCTGGATGGCAGCATGGCCGTATGGCATATCAGACACTCCTCCCAGTTTGGCATCATCTGCAAACTTATTGAGGGTACGCTCTGCACCACCTTCCAGCTCATTAATGAAGATGCTAA
>NW_010349681.1:0-425 GCF_000700745.2 Antrostomus carolinensis | reverse complement strand
ACCAAAACCTTGCCAGGCAAACCCAATACAGTGATTCAGAAAGGGGTTTTCTGCATTTCCATGTCAAGAGGGAAATAAAGTGGACCACCAGCTGCATTTAGCATTTTTAAAAATAGAGCAGCTTTTGCAGAGGCATTTTAAAATGTAGGAGTTACTGCCTTTTTTGTTGCTTGGCAGTGATATGAAAATATCTGAGGAACAGGTTTTAAGAATATTCTTCCCCCTGCCTCTTTTTATTTCTTTTTTTATTTTTAACTCTAAAAATGTCAGTTTTGTCTTCGCTGACTCCTATATCAAGAAGATTTGGGAACAGATATCAATTTGTCCTGGTACAAAGCCATCTGTGAACAGGCCCTAAGGTTCTACTGTTGGCATCCCACTTGCTGTTGCTGTTGTCACGTTAATAGCTTTTCAATCAGATGAGA
>NW_010349680.1:0-425 GCF_000700745.2 Antrostomus carolinensis | reverse complement strand
TTAGTTGCTGGCTGGGGTTAAACCATGACAGCCTCTTTGCTTTTGTAGCATTTCCTGGAGATTCTTTTTTCCTTTGATCAAGCAGAGACTCCAGAAGGATAGCTGATCTAGATATACTAGGGAAAGGAGAAAAATACTGAATTAAGGTGAAATCTTTCACAGAAAATGTCTTGCTGTCCTCTCTCATTTTTCAGACATCCCCGGTGAGGGGGGGAAAGCTGGGATCTGATTTCCAACTCTCAGATATATTGTGGCTACTGAAGACTTTCTGTTTCTAATATATGTACAGATAATGATTTTTAATCATGATCTAATAATTCAATAGTTTAAAGAGCAATGCAGTTAATATCACCTCTGTTTTATGCCAAAGTTTGTTTGTTAGATAAATAGATTTTAAATTCCTGAAAATAGGCTTGTTCTTTAGT
>NW_010349679.1:0-425 GCF_000700745.2 Antrostomus carolinensis | reverse complement strand
GGGGGTGGGAGGAGGGTTATAGCCAGCAGGGAGTTTTCACTACCTTATTTTAATTTTTAAATAATATATTTTTTTAATTTTATATATTTTTTTTTTTCCTCCCAAAAAGGATTTCCTAGTGTCTTCTACTTGTGTTAAAACATTTTATTTTCAAAATACTTGTGCGCTCTGAAATGTTTCTGCAAGTGTTTATTTGAATTCTGACTTTCAGAACACTTAGCTGTGAAGGGCTAAATCTGTCTCTGAAGCAATAAAAGATGCCCTACTGCTCAGGAAATGTCTTGTAGTGGTAGACTGAATGACAATGTAATTACATAGCAGCTGTGTAGAAATCCAGATCACAGGATCATAGAAGGGCTGAGGTTGGAAGGGACCTTCTGTGGTCTTCTAGTCCAACCCACATGATTAAATAGGACTAGCCAGGG
>NW_010349678.1:0-424 GCF_000700745.2 Antrostomus carolinensis | reverse complement strand
ATTTTCAGTGCCCCTTGACCTCAGGCATCTGTCACAGCAACACCTCTGCTCATAGCAGGGGAGAAGGTGAACGGCTTCATCAGAAGCAGATGCCAAAACTCTCCTTGCGTGGGCTGGGGCAGCGATCATCACTGCTCAGCTGCAGTATGGCCTGACTGCTGTCCTGGAATCTTCTCCAGCCCCAGGAGGTTCAAGGACAATGTGTTACTCAGAAGATGAAGCCCTGATTCTGCTGATCAGTCTGTCTCCCAAACTGCAGAAAGTGCTGATGGGAAGGCAATCACACAAGATCAAAGGGCCAGATTTTGCCCTCAGTTATCCTTATGTCACTTCAGTAACAGCTATTGCATTATCCATGGTGGAAAGAGGGCCTATTTTTTATAGCTTCATGTGGTCTTTTCACAGAATCACAGAATGGCAGGGG
>NW_010349676.1:0-424 GCF_000700745.2 Antrostomus carolinensis | reverse complement strand
GGGTAGAGCTCTTGGTCTTCATAATTAAAGGCTGACACGTCTTTGTTCCTGCACAAGTTTTGAAGAACACTAGACTAATGACTATTACATGAAAAAAAAAAAATAAAAAATTGCTTCAGTCTGTTTTTTCTTTTCAGTAATTGTGTGAAAGTTGGAATTCTTCATGTCTCTGTGAGGTTGTCTGAAGCAGTGAGAGAAGTTAAGGCAAATTTGGAACTCAGCACCAGTACATACAGATGTTTAATTTCAGTAGTTCTGAGTAGTAGTGCAAACATACGTAAGTCTCCACAGGATTAATCATTACACTCTAGAGGAAACATTCTCTCGCAGGTGCATATCAAGAAAACACATAAGAAGTGACATGGCTTAATTTTAAATTATAATTTCTTAAAAGCTTGGAATATATGAGCTTTTACTTAGGAAA
>NW_010349675.1:0-424 GCF_000700745.2 Antrostomus carolinensis | reverse complement strand
AGCTTTGCAGAACATGCAGGAGTCCACACAACGTGACCTTCAGATCCTCAGAGCAGACCTGGAAAGCAAACTAGGTGAGTAGACCACTCCTAAGCAGGCCTCTGTCCCTGTGAAGGCACAAGTCCACCTATGGACAATCTGCCCTGTGAGCTATTCCTCTGCACCTCCTCAAATGGGGGTTTATGGACAGACATTTCCTGGGGAGTAGCTTTTTTGTCCCATGCCACTAAGACACCTGCAGGATGAGGTGGATGCTGCAGGTGGTCAAGGTCCCTCTTCTCTCCCTTGTCCTGAAAGGGAGTGTGTAGTGTGGGCTGTCAATGACCTTGATATGTGGTAAAGGTGTCCACCTCCAAGTTCTGTTCCTGTCTCTCTCTCTTTCCCCACTCACCTTCCTCATGTCCAAGAATCTTGTCTCCTACAG
>NW_010349674.1:0-424 GCF_000700745.2 Antrostomus carolinensis | reverse complement strand
CAGGCCTCGAGCATCTGGTGTCAGGGGCTGGTCTTCCTTGCCCATGCTACTGCTCAATTCAGTTTCCCCTATACACCATGTAAGATCAGCACAATCTTTTTCTTTATGTCTAACAGAAAAGTCAAACTGGATAAAGAAGACTGCTGTTCTTCCACAGTGCTCAAATACATTTGCCTACTGGGGGAATGGGCTGACCTCTTTGCAACTCTGTAATATAATATGGGCAATCCCAATTTAAATTAATAGATAATAATTAATATTATCAGAAAATCTAAGCAAAAGTTTAACATTTTCCAAGCTCATAAGGAAACAACATCAAACAGCCATTTTTTCTCATTATGAGGAACTCACATATTGATGGCTGAAGTAGGATGACGTTCAGATGATAACTTTGAGGATCACAGAATCACAGAATGGTAGGGGT
>NW_010349673.1:0-424 GCF_000700745.2 Antrostomus carolinensis | reverse complement strand
TTATGAATGTGTCTGTTTTCATGAAAAAAAACCACATAAAACCTGCAACTAAGTAACAACTGAAAGAAAGAAACATTTAATTTAGAAAATACCTAACAAAATGTGTGATCTTCCTTTTCAGAATACCATCTTGATATAAATGTTCTTCAGTTTTGATTACAAATACATATTTTACAAATAATAAGAAACCAAAATGTAAAATTTTGAATATTTTCATTCAGCTCAAAGCACTTTTTCTGGTTGCCAGTTCTCTCAAAAATAAGTTCTTTGTAGTGTTCTATAAAAGTGAACACTGAAATTATATTCCTCTTACAGTGATTAATATGGTCCCATAACCTGGCAAGAAAACCAGGTTATTTGGAGCTATTGTCGAAGTGATATTCCATGACTTTAATCTGAAAGCAGCCTGTGGGTCAGGTACAAA
>NW_010349672.1:0-424 GCF_000700745.2 Antrostomus carolinensis | reverse complement strand
TCTGTTTAAAAGGTACAAACACACCAATCACTTGTTTGTAAATCAAGTTCCATTCCTGTAAAACATGAATCTTTTAAAGAAACAGATTAACCATTAAAATAAGGTCACAGACATTAAGTACATCAATAAATAGCAGCTTGCTATGGAGTTAAAACTCACAGAAAAATTCTGTGCTTGAATATAAAGGTCCCCATTTATTATGGCATATTGTGTGGGAAAACAGACAGAGAGGGGAAGTGTCTTATTAGTGTCTGCACTGAGGGAAATAAACACCCTGGGAGAAAGCAAGTGTTTGTGAAAGTGATCATACAAATGCTCCAGCCACTAGAAGCTTTTCAGTTCGAGTTCATTTCTTCTTTAGACATCAAATACAATCAACCATGATACATGAATAAGTGTAACCCTCTCAATCCCATTTGTTGGT
>NW_010349671.1:0-423 GCF_000700745.2 Antrostomus carolinensis | reverse complement strand
CTGCCCCATTAAGCACCACTCTCTGGCTTCCATCCCACCATAGAGGGTATAGAACAAGTATTTCAACAGAAGATCCACTTGGCTAAGCAAGGAGCCCCTTAATGAAGTAAATGCCAAAAGAATAGATAAGAAATAGAAATAGAAGCAAGCAGCAAAGAAGTACCACCAAAGCACAGTTTGAGCATTTATACCTAAAACTAGTGAGGGACACAGAAGGTAACAAGAAGGGATTTTACAAGTATGGCAGCAACCAATGGAATTTCGTTGAGAATTAAGAGTTGATGGATGGGGGAGAAAACCTGGAGACTGACTACATGGAATAGACTGAAACATTCAACAGCTTTTCTATATTTTGCACATGAGATTTCACTGGCAAAGCCAACAGAAGCATATTGACAGGTCAGGGAATTACTTAGAGAATTA
>NW_010349670.1:0-422 GCF_000700745.2 Antrostomus carolinensis | reverse complement strand
TGGCTCATGGTCATCCTGCTGTCCACCCGGATGGTGCTGCCCAGCCACCAGCAGCCCTGCTCCCAGAGGCACCCTGGCTGGGCCCTCAGCACAGGCAGATCAAGCTTAAATTGTCCAAGCCAGTGATGCAGCTTAAACTCAACTGCTCATCTCAACAAATACCATCTCCAGCCCTCCTGGGTGTCAGCTACTGCTGCCTCCAGCAGTGCCCCTGTGGGTGCTTCCACCCACTCTTGTATCACTGCAAGCAACTGGTGCAGCTTCTTGCTCAGGACCCTTTTCCTCTCTTTACCCCACCATCCTGCCACTACCCAGATGTTCCTCCACGGAGGCGAAGGGCTCTGGAGCAGGGGATCGCACCAGGGGACCTTTTCTGAAGTGGCAAAACCACGGTGAAATCAGCCGAGGCCAAAGCGCTGGCA
>NW_010349668.1:0-424 GCF_000700745.2 Antrostomus carolinensis | reverse complement strand
TGTGATCTTTCCTGTAGGATGTGGACTGTGCCTACATGACTAAAGTAGAGTTGGAAGCCAAGGTGGGAGCTCTGACTGATGAAATCAACTTCCTGAGGTGCATCTACGAGGAGGTAAGAGCTCTGCCTTCCCCTGGGCTGGCTGGAGTTGTAATGAGATGTGTGGTGGCCACAGAGGCTGAGGTTGGACTGGGTGGCCACATGGATTTGGTCTGGAGAGGCTGCTTGGAGTTGATGCTCTTTTGTCCCCTCCTCAGATGGTCAGGCTAACTCCGTGCTTGGTTGTAGGAACTGGCTCAGATGCAGACAATCAGCCGGGACCTGTCGGTGGTGGTGTCCATGGACAACAACCGTCACCTGGATCTGGACAGCATCATTGAGGAGGTCAGACGTCAGTATGAGCAGATTGCTCAGAGCAGCAGAGC
>NW_010349667.1:0-423 GCF_000700745.2 Antrostomus carolinensis | reverse complement strand
TGCATGGCGATGTATCAGGCAGGGTATACGATGGGGCACCACAAGGGGTTGCAATTCCCTTGTCAGGTCTGGATAAACTGGATTATTTTCTTTACACAGATCACAGGCCAATGCCAATAAAAACTCTTTTAGTTTGGTACAGCCCCGATCCCCCAATCTGTAGCAACAGTACTCTTCCCCAGGGTGGGTATTGAAATTTTTCTTAGAACCTATTTAGGTTAAACCTGGAACCACCGATATAATTCGGGTTTTACCTCCCAAGTCTGTATAATTTCTTGAGTCCTGTTTGGCTCCTCATGCATTACTACATTGGTCCACGTTTAAAGGTGAGTTTGAGATCTCCAGGAGTTGAGGTAAGAGACCAATTTTTGGGTTCTTCTACTGGTCCTTTAATTCTGCTGGCATGCGTCCATCCTCTTTCCC
>NW_010349666.1:0-424 GCF_000700745.2 Antrostomus carolinensis | reverse complement strand
TGAGGCTGTACTCCTCCTCCCCATCCTTGCAGAAGACAATTCGGGTAGCAGGAGAGGTCTGGTCAATGGAGCAGTGAAACAAAATCTCTTCTCCTTCCTGAGCAGTGAAGGTGCTTAAGGAGAGGTCAGGAGCTGGGAGGTCACCTGGAGAGGTGGCACAAAGATGCTTTGAGCAGTGGTACTATTGTAAGGTTTAAAAAAATGCTCTGGATCTGAGAAGGGAAGGATCTTCTCTCCAGGAGCTCACACATGGGCAAGAAACCCCTTCTCCCTTCCCATCTCCTCTCCCACACACCTCCCATGTCCAGCCCATACTGTGCTCACCAGCACCAGAGGAACTGCAGAGGTCCTGACTGGTCATGCTGGAACCTGCACCATGGAGCAGAGAGGGTATTGGTTAGAGGGGCAGCAACATGGCTGACGT
>NW_010349665.1:0-423 GCF_000700745.2 Antrostomus carolinensis | reverse complement strand
TTTCCAACCAAACGATTCTGTGATTCTAAAAGGATGGCACTGAGGTGGCAGGTGAAGAGCAGAGGTGCTGTGTCTGGAGAGATGCCCACAGCCCCGGTGGCTGGATGGAGCTCTGGGTGTCCCGATGACCCATCCAGGGATGGGACCATGGGCAGTGCTGATGGGACCTGCAGTCTCCATCACACAGGTGGCTGAGTGTAGCACCTTGGGAACCCCCACGCCCACCCGTTCCACGGGAATTTCAGAGGTGAGATTAAAATATTTTGGTTTAGTTTGGAATTTACTTCCATTTACATTTATTTTGAGAGCAACATGCTGGTAGTGCCTGAGTGTGAGAGAAAACGTGTTCCTCGCTCTGTGCGTCCTCTGAGATCCACAGGAGCAAGGAGCTGACGTGGGTTGCAGGTGAGCTTTCCTTTCCTT
>NW_010349664.1:0-423 GCF_000700745.2 Antrostomus carolinensis | reverse complement strand
CCCCTTTTCTTTCAGTCTTGTTTGTATCAAATAGATAAACAGTAGATAAACATTCGAATGTATGACTGCAATTTTACCATCTTCATTTTTTTCAGTAGGTTTCTGTGCATGTGTTTCTACACATTTATGTGAGTGGCAGCTGAGTTATCAGCAACAGAAGCACCATTCAGTGAAATTTATTTCCTTTTAGGAATGCAAAGCATGTAAACAAATTGCATGCTCAAATTTCTTTTAAACAATTTTTTGGGGGGATGAATGTCTTCAGCATAAAATTCATTCCTAAACAGATCCTAATAGACACCACAGATAAAACTTTAATAGCATTTCTGTGTTCAGTCAGCGCGATAATATGTTCATGTGGCAACTAGCTTTATCAGTATTCACAGTCACATATGTGACTCTGAATGTGACTCTGAACTCTCT
>NW_010349663.1:0-423 GCF_000700745.2 Antrostomus carolinensis | reverse complement strand
CACAAGGGCAGATCCTTCTTGTTGAGCTTTGACACGTCCCCGGAGACGTGAGTCTTCTCTCTCCTGTGAGCCTATCATGACCCACTGGGAAAGAGATATCTCCCAGGGCTAGCCTGAGTGCCTGCACTGAAAGCATTTGAGATCTGACCTGAGATGTCCCTGCCAGCTGAATTTCACCACGAATGGTTTCCAAGCTCACCATGAAGCAGGCAATGTAGTAAATGTGATACCTGTCACAGAAAGCCACTTAGCTAGCCTGAGGCCTCCAAGCTAATTTGCTTTAGGAAGCTGGGATACTGAGGAATCATATTGCTGCTAAGTGGTGTGAAGTGAGAGCAATTCAGATGAAAGAGGCAAGGCCTTAATCACAAGTGAGGCCTTGGCAAGCAGCAACTGCTAGGTGTTTAGATGCTTCATGAGCAA
>NW_010349662.1:0-423 GCF_000700745.2 Antrostomus carolinensis | reverse complement strand
CAGAGCTGCTCTCTGCTGTGCCCAGAGTTGGCTTTGCTGAGCCAGGGCCCCTGCACACTGGACACCCTGGGACCTGTTTGGTTCCCTGAGCTTCAAGGGATGTATTTGTCATTCCTTGCCCTACAGGGCTCAGCTCCTTGGATCTCCAGCATTGAAACTGCAATTGCAATGTCCCAGCCCTCACACGCACACGCGTGGCACAGGACAGGGAAATGCATCTTCAGATTCCAGCTCACAGTGCTTGCTGCAGGTGATCACCAAGAACTCCATCAAGAAAAGCAATAATCAAAAGGTCTTATGCTACATAGCCATGTGTTTTCTGCCCTCATGAGTGAGAAGGTCTGTTCTGGAACTTTCCTAAAGCTTGGATGGGGTAAGAGTACAAGACATAGGACATAGGAGCTGTTGTTTTCAGATCCTTTA
>NW_010349661.1:0-422 GCF_000700745.2 Antrostomus carolinensis | reverse complement strand
TATCCAAATGCCAGTTTTGGGTTTTGCTAATCACTATGCTTCAACTCTCAGACTTCCAGCAACAACTAAAAACATGAGCATGTTTTCAAAATTCTTCCCATAACAAGTTCTGTAATAAAACTAAAGCACAGCACTATTCTAGCCACTTAGAAGAAAATTAGCCCTGTCCTAGGAAAACCAGGGCAACAACAGATTCTAGGTGTTGTTTTTACGTGGTTTTAATTTTTTGAAAATATAAGTTACTTTCTTTACTCTATAGTTTCACTTTTATCCACATTTGTCTTTGTTCAGCTACCCCATTGCAAGGATGTTCAGGAAAATATAGAGCTCCTTATGAAAGGATTATTTCTCGTTTAGCCAAATTGATTATTTATTACTGGTGTGGGCTACTCCTAATAAGACAAAAAAGAAGCATTTTTTTT
>NW_010349660.1:0-423 GCF_000700745.2 Antrostomus carolinensis | reverse complement strand
CTGAACAACCCCAACTCTCTCAGCCTGTCTCAGCCTATCTTTTCTTTGATAGACTTTGTCATATTATGGCATCTTGTGGAACAAAACTTCTGCAGAAAAAGAGCATTGTTGTCCTCCATTCTAATGGAACTTGTGACTGAGGTGCCTGGAAGGGCTAAACATCTTCAAAAGCAGCATTCAACTCAGCTAGGAAGACTAGGAGTGGAAATTGCCTCACATGAGTAGTACTTTATACCTCTTCCTAAATGTCTTCAGGGACTCATGAGGTATGAATCCCACTTGGCTCTGAACGTTATTAATCTAGTTTCTCAGGATTGTTTAAGGGTTAAAGAGGGCCTAAGTTTTGGAATACTACAAGTATCTGTCCTTCAAAACAAAGTAGTTAATTTAATTTCCACTATTCTTCATTTCTAATTCCTCCTG
>NW_010349659.1:0-423 GCF_000700745.2 Antrostomus carolinensis | reverse complement strand
TTGTCACCATTGTCACCCTGAGGACAGTGGCGTCACAACAGCTTGACAGCGGGTGCCACAGCATCACAATGGTGTCACACTTGTCACCGTTGTCACCATTGTCACCCTGGGGACCAGCACACTGGGGACAGCAGCGTTGTGACACCGGCACAGCAGGTACAGTGACATCACAGCACCGTGACACTTGTCATTGTCACACCAGGTACAGCAGTGTCGTGACATGGTGACACCTTGACATCCTGACACTGTCACACCCCAATACGGTGACACTGTCCCCCGTGTCCCTGGTGTCCCAGATGTCCCCCCATTGTCCCCATGTCCCTGGTGTCCCCCGATGTCCCCAGTGCCCCCAATGTCCCTGATGTCCCCTGGTGTCCCCAGTGTCCCCCCGATGTCCCCATGTCCCTGGTGTCTCTGGTGTCC
>NW_010349658.1:0-423 GCF_000700745.2 Antrostomus carolinensis | reverse complement strand
TGCAGCATGTTGTCCTAGTCTCGGCCAAAGCCACGGATGGAATTGAGACACAGATGCCAAAAGGAAACATCACCTTCAAAAATCTGCCAGTCCTGCTGGTCACAGAGAGATCAGTGAAGAACTTCCTACAGAACATCCACTTTGCTTACCTGGCCATAAGAACTGCTGCTGCTCGAGTAACTTGGCCCACCCTAAGACAAGGACACGGTTTGGTTACTTCCCTTCTGTAAGGGATGCAGCCTGCAGTAGGAAAAGCAAGCAACTACATCCTACAGCTACGCAGGGCAGTGTGAAGAGCCCAGAATTCCTCCTGGCCCTCACAACGATGCCGAGGACAATGATTTCACATGCTGGGATTCCATATATGTAAGGAGCACGTGGATAAATTTTGAGTGTGAAAATACACACTTTCAGAGAAAACAT
>NW_010349657.1:0-422 GCF_000700745.2 Antrostomus carolinensis | reverse complement strand
TCTACAGTAAATCTCTTCTTGTGTATACTGATTCCAGGACTGTCAATATTGACTCTTTTTTTTTTTTAAGTTGTATTTGAAAAATAAAATAGTTTAAAGAAATTGGTTGTTTATTTTATTTTGTTTATGAGTTTTTAGAGTGGGTGTTGTACATGTTTTCTGAATCTTTACTACACTATGTGATTTGAAACATGCTAAAAGCAATAGAAAGCACATACAGCTGCTTATCAGAGAAAGGCTGGCTTTTCAGTAAAACAATAAAATAAGATTTGTTTCAGGTAGCTTTAGACGTTACCCTAATGCCCTGAATAGCTCAGATTAATCCATCTTGTATGAGTGTGTTAAACAAACACAGCCTGGAGCCCTGGATTATTTTCCTAAAGTAACATTATACATATCATATCATATCATATCATATCATA
>NW_010349656.1:0-423 GCF_000700745.2 Antrostomus carolinensis | reverse complement strand
AGTACTTTGCAACAATTGCAGCAAGTGGGGATAAGAAGAAGGAAGAGCAACAGACAGCAGGCAAAATGCAGGTGAGGTCCTAAGGGCAGGAGCCTGCAACTATCAGATTCATTTATGAGCCATAACATGACAATAAGATTTATTTTTTAGGGGACACTTGAGGATCAAATCATCAGTGCAAACCCGCTGCTGGAGGCTTTTGGGAATGCCAAGACAGTGAGAAATGACAACTCCTCACGCTTTGTAAGTGGTTGCCTGGGACAAAACTACTTCTTTTCTATCAACACACTGACTCCATTGTTCTTGCAGTCAGGATTGGCACAATAGATCACAACTGACTTCTCTGCTTCTTTCAGGGTAAATTCATCAGAATCCATTTTGGTGCCACAGGAAAACTGGCTTCTGCTGACATTGAAACATGTA
>NW_010349655.1:0-421 GCF_000700745.2 Antrostomus carolinensis | reverse complement strand
GACGTCTAAGCTGGATCCTGCCCGGGAGCCTCAGGGTGATCTCAAGGGTATGTCACTCGAATGAGTGAGCATTTAGGTTTTAATACCCTGTTCATATGAAATCTAACTTGGTATTGTTGGCTGCTGCTCAGCCATGCAGAAGAGCAGAGGGGGAATGGGTCAGGCTCAGCCATGTGCCCCGGGGCACTTTGCCTTGCCATGTTCTTCCCCACTCTCTCCAAGCCTGCGCTGTTTGCCATGCTGCTGCCAAGCCAGCGGGCTTGTTGGGGTTTGAGTTTAGAGCTGCTGGGAGCTCCAGGGAGTCCTTCCTCCCAACAGCTCCCTGCATGGTTTGCTTGAGACCAGCACGGTCCAGGCACCACACAGTAACTGCCCCGTGCTCTTGAGTGGAAGGGAGAGACGAGTGGCGTGGAGCAATCCC
>NW_010349654.1:0-421 GCF_000700745.2 Antrostomus carolinensis | reverse complement strand
CCCAAAAAAAAAAGAGAAATGTTGGCTAGAAAGAGTTAGGGATGTGACCACTTGAAGACAGAAGGGCAGAAATGGATACACCTAGAATGACACATGAGACTGAGTGGGAGGGCAGTAAATGGGATAAAATGGGAGTATTTAGTGCTGGTGCTATGTGTAAATTAAACATGAAGTTACATGTAAACCCTTAGAATACTAGAACGTGATAAACTGTTCTGCTGACACACACAAAGGCCACTAGGCCTGATCCATTAGTAAACTCAGGAATAGAAAATATAGTTCTGAGAGCTCAAGACACTACACAAAGAGTCAGGAAGTTCTTCAGGCCCTGGGATTACAAGGATCTGTACAGTTTGTTTGTCAGATGTTTAGAATAGAAAAGAAAGAACAGAAAAAAGAACAGAAAAAACAACAGAAAAAA
>NW_010349653.1:0-420 GCF_000700745.2 Antrostomus carolinensis | reverse complement strand
ATGGTCAAGTTAGGGCCCTTCAGTAGTGCATGTCCTTTCAAACTGCTACTGTACTGCCAGAAAATAGATCACCAACTATTTACATTATCTTACTTTAGCATTATGGATACAGTGCATTTGTTTTATGGGTTTTGAGGATGTGCAAGTTGCTATTTACTTACATACACCCTGAAGTGAAGCAAGAATGTTGCAAGCTTTGCACTGTCTAATGAGGCAGTGGACATGTTTAGAAAAAAGGCCCAAGTGGCTTCTGGCTTTCTTCTCTTTTGACAGACTCATAGCACAGTTTCAAATCTTGCATTCATTTTCTTCACTTAAGTACAACTGCAGGGTTTTACACTGAATTTTCATGCTTTGGGTTATTTTAATTCCCATCTGTGTCTTGACTGATATAAACTGTATTCCTTTCCGTCTTTCCCT
>NW_010349652.1:0-423 GCF_000700745.2 Antrostomus carolinensis | reverse complement strand
AGAATATATTTAAACAAGTTTATTTTGGCTGGAAAATGCTAGTATCATTATAATGAAAACTGATGAAATGATGCTTGTCTACAAATCCTACTATGCAATAACAAGATCCCAAATTCTGACACTTTTATCAGCTGAAGCTCAACATTCTGATGCAGTGATGAAGAGGGGTTAGTTACTGCTATTTTAGCAAATGTTCTGTTTTGGAGAAGGGCAGATTATCAAAGTGTTACCTTTGACCTTAATTCTTATCACATATATTCACTCAATTTCCATGTTTTCAGTTACAAGCACAGTTCTATCAAGCAGTTTGTAACCTGTGCAGATTCCTCCATTCACCCATTTCAGAAGTTTTTATTCAGCTCTAAAGATTTTCTTTCTTTCTTCGTATATTGAATAGGAATGGATTTCTGAAGTCTTTCTGTT
>NW_010349651.1:0-420 GCF_000700745.2 Antrostomus carolinensis | reverse complement strand
AAGAAAGGTCTCCAGTTCCTCGTAACAGGCATGTTATCAGAGCTCCTTTTCTGCCCTCTTTCCTAACACTCAATACTACTTTAGCCTTTCCTTGCTCTCCTTTCAACCAGTGCGTAGCTCCACTGGTGCTTCTGCACCTAGATTTGCTCTGATACACCCGCATCCACATCCTACTGACTCTGGCTTAGGTAGGACTGAATGAACAATTCTCAGAAGCTCAGGACTTCCAAAATAGCCTAGGTCAAAGCACATGGGAATTTATTAACACATTATATCAAAAAAAGGGGTTTCTGGGAAGTAGTTGGCAGTTGTACATTGTTATCTCTGAGTCCTTCTGAGTTCTTTTATTTTTCATCAGTTGGTACATTATGTAGTTTTTTCACTTCTCTACTCAAAACTGAGCACCCTGAAGTAAGAAGA
>NW_010349650.1:0-422 GCF_000700745.2 Antrostomus carolinensis | reverse complement strand
GCAAATAAGCATTTCCAAGTACATTAAGCACAAGAAGACGACTGGGAGTTGTCAGCATGGATTTGTGAAGGGGAAATCATGCCTGACTAACCTGACAGCCTTCTACAATGAGGTGGTGGGCTCAGTGGCTGAGAGGAGGTCAGTGTCTGCTGTTTACATTGACTTTTGGCACTGTCTTCCTTAACATCCTCAGAGACAAACCAATGAAGTACGATGGCAGTGAGGTGAACTGAAACCTGGCTGAACCAGGGTACAGGGGCTCTGATCAGCAGTGGGAAGTGCAGCAGAAGGCCAGTGATTAGCGGTGTAGCCCGAGGGCTGGTTCCGAGACCAATATTGTTTAACATCTTTCATTAATGACCTGCATGGTGAGACAGAGTGGACCCCTCAGCAAGTTTGCAGACAACACAAAACTGGAAGGA
>NW_010349649.1:0-423 GCF_000700745.2 Antrostomus carolinensis | reverse complement strand
AGCTGCTAAAAATAGAAGCTATCGAGATGTCACCCTTCACAGTAAGCAAAAGGAATGAGTCAGATGAGATAATGATCTCTCAGATCTCTCCCGCAGAACACCTGAGCAGTCCTGGAATGCTTTAAAAATCCCTGCAGTAAGGTTGAGCTTTTCTCCTTTTCCAGATCCAGCCATGTTAATGGAAGATATGACTGCCCTTCTCCTGGAGGTTCTTGCCCCACCAGTGAACTATGGCTCCCAGGATCATTCCATAATCTACTTTGGCACTTTAAAATCAGCTAGTTTATCCCAAACTAAATGAAGAGACGTGGTGGATGAGCAGGTGAAATAGGAAGAAGGCAACCAAACAATGGCTATATTAAGGAAAGAGAAGAGGAGAAGGGGAAAAGATAGCTCCTCCAAGTCACTGAAACTGTGGGACTC
>NW_010349648.1:0-422 GCF_000700745.2 Antrostomus carolinensis | reverse complement strand
AAGGGGAATAAATGTATTGTTTCTGGTAACAAATCCATAGTTTAAAATGTCAACAATCACTGAATCCAGAAAAAAGGACTCAGCCTCAGTATTTCAAGACATCATGGCAGGGGTGTTGCATTTGCAAGGAGTGCAAAAGAATCAGATATGAAAACTGAGGGAGCTGTGAGTGTGACTTCAGCATTTTATCTGATAATAAGAGTTATGGAGTTGTAGTTCTGAAATTCTGCTTCCTTTGACATGCTTTCTACTTTGTTGATGGGCATTCAGCACGTACACTACAGACTGGAAATGAAAGATGGATGTTCAATATTTAATGGTGCTCTTCCCAGAGAGAAAAAACTTTGGGAAAGGCAGCTCTTTCCACAGAGTGTTGAAATGAGGATATTTAAGAGATCCACTGAGCTAAACAAAAAGTAAAG
>NW_010349647.1:0-422 GCF_000700745.2 Antrostomus carolinensis | reverse complement strand
CTGGCTCCCACGCTCTGCGTCTCTTTCCAGTATCAAGCAGCACGCTGGCTGACACCTTCCTTGGACCTTCAGAATCCATCTGCGTATTTTAAGAGACAAGCATGAGAACTGGCACGCACTCCAGCTGGACCCACTTCCACGCACAAAGCTCCCGCTTCAGCCAACACGCATAATGTGGCATCAGCTGATGGAAAGGACGGAAAGAGCCAGCGCAGCTAGCGTGTGGGGCATCTCTGCTGAGCAGGGCTTTCAAAAGGGGCCAAAGTACACCTGCCCAAGACAGAGAGGGCCCAGGCAGAAGCAGCTAAGTGTCTAGCCTGTTGGCCCTATGGGCAGCCATTTGACACTGACTGGATCTGGGGAAGAGACCTGTGTGGTGGAAAACCAGCAATCACAGAATGTTAGGGACTGGAATGGACCTC
>NW_010349646.1:0-421 GCF_000700745.2 Antrostomus carolinensis | reverse complement strand
GGGCATAGCAGTTCGGGTGGGTGAATTTGAAAACTTTTATTCCTAATTCTGATAATGTTGTTCTGCAAATAGTAAGTAACTCTTGTATGTGAAGTGTTAGGTGTGTGCTCTGGTGCCCCTTCTTATGGTCCTTCCAGTCACTGTGCTAAAGAACAACTTCTGTTAAGCTTTCGATGCTGGTCTTGGAGCGCTGCCTGCTCAGCTGCTGTAGGTTTCTGTGTCCACGGTGCCAGACAAGATCAACATGCGTTGGGTGCGGCAGTGACACCTGTAGACTTCTGTGAGGATTCCTTCAGCATTCCGTATCCTTTACCTAAACAAGGTAAGTGTTAAATAATGTAATGTATTTGAGAAGATTATTAAGCACAGAGAGTAAAACAGCAGAAACTCAGCGACTGAAGACTGCTAAGACAGGGCCAGG
>NW_010349645.1:0-422 GCF_000700745.2 Antrostomus carolinensis | reverse complement strand
CCCGCGCCTCCCGCCGAGCCCCTCTCCGCCGGTCACCTTCTGCGGCCCTCGGGCTCCCCGGCCGCGCTGTTAGAGCCCCGCGCGGCTGTTGCGGGGCAGCAGCCAGCTCCGGCACCCTGCCCCGCTGCGGGGGGCTGCTCGGCGTCGGTTGAACTCCGAGACAGAGCCAGTGCCGGGTCAGCTGTGACACACCGGGCGGCCGCCTCCCCGGCGCGACCTCCCGGGCGAGCGGAGTCTCTCCCGCAGGGTGGGCGCGGGCAGGTCTCCCCGCTCGCTGCCTGCTCCGGGGAATGGAGCTGGCACCCGGCTGCTGTGTAGTGTCACCTCAGAAGTCTCGGGCGTGTTTGTGAAGCTGTCGCTCTCGTCTGACTCGGTGGTTCTCTCTGCTCGTGTAAAATGCCACCATTGTTACTTTTTTTTTT
>NW_010349644.1:0-422 GCF_000700745.2 Antrostomus carolinensis | reverse complement strand
AAGAAATTGAAATTTTCAAGTTTGACTTTGTTTTTTTGTTTGATCTGCTGTCTTTGTGGCGATTTTGTGTAGGACTTGTACCTTTTCCCTCTGCATACTGATCTCTAAAATTATCTTTGGTAGTAAGATGCCTAGCACCTTTGAAGTTGTCTTTATATAGTATCATCCTTAGAAAGGCACCTTTAGCTCAGGCACTTTTCAGGTATTTGAATCACATGCTCTATACTAGAGTGAAATAGTGTTATAAACAGTATTTAAAAAAATCAGCTGCTTGATTTGTGTTTCATTATCAAACAAAATTATACAGCATTTTTTCAGAGCATTTTAATCTCTTCCTGGCTCTTAATTATTGACAGCTTGAAACATGAAATAGATCTATAGCTGCTCAAGTTATTAAACCATAACCCTCACCATTCCATGGA
>NW_010349643.1:0-420 GCF_000700745.2 Antrostomus carolinensis | reverse complement strand
TGTACATATATATTGTAGTGCACTGCTCCATGGAAACTGACAATAGGTTTCCAAGGCAGCAAAATCAAAAAGAGAACAAGGCTAAAAAATAGTGAAGTACAAAGAACATCAACTAACAGCTTGATGTGTTAAGGGATAAATTCTGGAAAGTGCTTAAGCCTCTCTGGAAGTCAATGTCAGTTGTGCTTTTAAATCACTGAGGACCTTTTGAAAAGTCCAGCCAGGAGCACAGTTGCTTGATGCGTGTGACTGATTATTCATTGTTGTACGCAGCTGTCCTGCAACTGCACTTTCGTTCTATGCTTTGTCCTGCTCTGGGGCTGCTCTCCTCTTTCCACTCTCCCCCGGGCTCTGTGCTGCAGGGGACTGTTATTCCTCCTCCTCCTCTTCCCAGAGGAGCTGGGAAGCTGTATAACCACC
>NW_010349642.1:0-420 GCF_000700745.2 Antrostomus carolinensis | reverse complement strand
AAGCAAATCTCATCATCACCCCCATTTGCTTGGATTTGCAAAGCAATTTGAGTGCATGCAAACGAGATTCTTTTTGGAGTAAACAAAACAAAATCGAAGACTTCAGTTTCAGAGTAAGGGTAACATACTCCAGGCCCGAGCAGGGGAGTAATAGTCTGAACCAACAAACAGTCCTTCAGACAAATCTGGGTCATGTGTGGAGGGGATATTTTACCCAGAGGACCAGAGTAAGTCTGGCCTCAGGTAAAATGCCTGAATCACACCACAGTGTAATGTAAGAGCTTCTACCCACCAATCTGTTCCTACTGCACCATCTTAATGTAGATACAGCCCCTAGTCGCTAAATCCAGCAATTCTAAATCAGGAATTATCATGAGATCACCAGGCAGTATATGAATAGAAGAAAGCAGTGTGTGATCA
>NW_010349641.1:0-420 GCF_000700745.2 Antrostomus carolinensis | reverse complement strand
GGAGAGACCCTACAAGTGTGAGACGTGTGAGATGAGCTTCAAATATCGTTGGTCCTTCATCAAACACCAACGGAGCCACGTTGATGAGGGACCTCATGAATGTGGACAATGTGGGCAAAGCTTCAGCAGCAGCAAATCTCTTGGTAATCACAAGAGGAGCCACACGGAGAACATGTCCTACAAGTGTGAGGAGTGTGGGAAGAGTTTCATCTACAGCTCATCCCTCATCAGGCACCAGCAGATCCACGCTGAGGAGAAACCCTACCAGTGTGAGATCTGTGGGATGAGCTTCAGAGATCACTGGTCCCTCATCAAACACCAACCCAGACATACTGCTGAAGGTCCTTATGAGTGTGGGGAATGTGGACAAAGCTTCAGCAGCAGCAAGGCCCTTGGCAACCACAAACGTGTCCACACCCA
>NW_010349640.1:0-421 GCF_000700745.2 Antrostomus carolinensis | reverse complement strand
TGGCTGGTAGGGTGGGGACCAGGCCTAAAGCTTCTGCTCAGGTGAAAGTGTACTTGTTTGGTGAATACATGGTTGGAGTTGGTCATCTCGAAAGGTCCTTTCCAACACCAGCTCACAGATGAAAGCTGACAGGAAGGATTGTTGCCCTGCCCTTGGAACTGCAGAGGCCATATCGGGATTGCTGTGCACCATTGTGTGTCACCAGGGCAAGAAAGGTGATGATGATCTCTCATGGAGAGATGTACTGGCAGAGGACCAGGCAGAACGTGAGGGCCAGAGCACAGGACTTATGGGGTGAGGCTGAGGACACTAGACTGGCAGAGATGAGCAAGCTAGGGAGGAGGGGATGGAACTGCTGTCTCCCACCAGCTACAGGAGGTTATGGAAAGGATGCAGCCAGCCTCTCCTGAGAGGTGCACTG
>NW_010349639.1:0-422 GCF_000700745.2 Antrostomus carolinensis | reverse complement strand
CATTGAGTGCTAAGAATTCAATTTTTGAGATAAACTTTTTCCAGTATAATACAGTATAGAAGAGAAGAACCAAATTAGAGTTCATAAATATAAAGTACTCTAGGATATGAAAAAGTGCCTATTAGGTTTAGACCTAAAGGATGCAGAGTATGTGAATAAAATATAGCTCCCTCTCTTTCTCCATAGCTAGACTATAGACTAGTATGTAACATTTCAGACAACTGTATTTATCAAACTCACTATAGATTTTCTGCAGGAACAAAATAACACAAACCATTTTCTGATTTGACACCTAGGGAAATACTAATATACAAAAGAATTTTAAATGTAGACCTGCTGTTATCTCAATGCAACCTGAACTTGAAAATCAAGTGTTATATAATTTATGATGAAAAATTACAAGAAAAGAAAGAAAAAAAAAA
>NW_010349638.1:0-403 GCF_000700745.2 Antrostomus carolinensis | reverse complement strand
GGGTGCTGCAGAGCAGCAGAGCCCCAGTCCAGCCCTGTGGCTGCAGGTGGCCCTGGTTGCCCAGGGACCCGTTTATTGAGCCCCATCCGAGGCAAAGGGGCTCGGACGTGGAAGAGCCATGTTTGTGGTGTCCCCTGCTCCCCTGGGGACACCAGCACATCCCTTGGCCCATGAGCTGGGTGGCCATGAGCAGTGGGTGTCCCGTGTCCTCCCCTGGGGACACAGATCTGGGCTGAGCCAGGCTGGAGCCACCATGGGACTGGGCACGTGGCCATCCCATGCCGGGTCCGGAGGAGGACTTGGGGTGGTGGCAGTGTGACATGTCCCCAGACACCCCCCAGCACTGGCCAACCCTGCTAGATAGACCAACTGTCAGCAACCTGGTCTAGTGGAAGGTGTCCCT
>NW_010349637.1:0-422 GCF_000700745.2 Antrostomus carolinensis | reverse complement strand
GCCACCGAAACTCTCCAGCTGAAGGAGGCGGCAGAGCGGGACCGGCAGCTCCTGGCTGAACAGCTCCACTCCCAATGGCAGCAGCGACAGGCACGGGAGCTCCAGCGGCTGCGGGAGCTGAACCAGCGGCAGCGGGCGGCGGAGATCCGCCAGCTGCTGCGCTGCAAGGAGGCCGAGCTGCAGGAGGTGCAGGAGATGCTGCGGCAGCAGCGGGACTGTGCCATCCATCAGGCACGGGACCTGCAGCAGCAGCTGGCCAAGGAGCTGCTGAGAGCAGCCTGGAACAGCGGCCAGGGCCCCGCTAAGCTCCAGGACGTCCTCAGCAAGCTGCGCTGGGAGACCAACGGCCAGCAGGCTGCTGAAATCCTGCGCCTCCAAGATGAACTGCTGCTGCAGAGGAGACTCTTCCTCAAGTACATCTT
>NW_010349636.1:0-422 GCF_000700745.2 Antrostomus carolinensis | reverse complement strand
ACCCTGAGACTTTTCTTTTGGGGCAAAAAAAATATATATATATAGCTTTAAAAAAAGCTGATCCGAAAGGAAATCTAAAGGTGTTTACAAAGAGTCTCGCTGCTAAAAATAACCGGCTCATATTTTAGACGGTCCTAAAAATAGGCAGCGCTGTTGGAGTGGCCAAACACTCCCAGGAATTTCCTGTGGGCCGCGGGCCGGGGCAGGGGGGTCCGGGCTCGGCGGCTCCCGGGACAGTCGGCGTCACTCCAGCTTGTTCTTTCCTGGGTGATGAGGCAACAACCTCCGTTGGGCCCCTCCACGCACAGCGGGATCCAACCTGGCTCCTTCCCTGGGCTGGGCAAGGATGGGTTTAACCCTTCTCCATCCATCCTGCAGATGGAGGGATTATAACCCAGATGGATTAGGGATTAAAAACAATA
>NW_010349635.1:0-421 GCF_000700745.2 Antrostomus carolinensis | reverse complement strand
TTTTGAAGACTGGAGTGACATTTGCCTTCTTTGCCAGTTCTTTTAAAGGAGAAGCTGAAGTGCTCAAAACCCCATCCAATTTTGGTTTAACAGTGCCTACATACATTGACATTGCTTTAAACTTAAAATATACTGAAATTTAAATTAACCTAGTTAGTCCTTGATGATTTTTTAAAAATGGCTTGTTTCCATCAACAATGATAAAATAATTTTAAACTTAAACAAAAAATCCCCTTGCATCTTTTTATTTCAGTTTTTGTTGTGAGCCAGGAAGTGGCTCAGTATTAAAAACAGTCAGTATTAAAAAAAAAATTTCTTTTTTTTCCTTTTTATTTTATCACCTGAATGTTTAAAATATGCACCTTACCAGCTGTTAAGAACTCTTGAATGTGTCCTTTTGGAGAAGTGTAGAAGGTAAATA
>NW_010349634.1:0-419 GCF_000700745.2 Antrostomus carolinensis | reverse complement strand
TTCCTAATATCTAATCTAAACCTCCCCCTTCATGGCAGCCTGTGAAAGTACTGCCAGACCCCTGTGTTTAGCATGTCTCTAATTATTTAATATACACTGGAGGGAAAAGACAAGCTAAGAATGGCACGTTTCTGTTTGAAACTATTCTCAAGTGCATAGAGGTTACTTTTTTAGAAGCTAAATGTGCAGCACAGTATGTTCAGAGGATGCTTAAAATACTATTTAATGAATGATTAAGATGCAGAAGGGTGAGTACCATCTCTGACCGTACTTTCCAATGAAAATTTCAGTGTGGTGCTTTCTGCCGAACCTTGGTGCTAAATGGTGGGCCCCTCTGAAAGGTGAGGCTGAGGTACCTACAAGGTCAGTCCTATAACATTTTAATCTTAAGCAGGAGGAGGTTTAGTTTGCAGGTGTTT
>NW_010349633.1:0-421 GCF_000700745.2 Antrostomus carolinensis | reverse complement strand
GGTCCACTACAACACCAAGTATGACAGCTTTAAGGAGGCAATGGTCCACCTGGATGGCCTGGCCGTACTGGGAGTCTTCCTGAAGGTGAGTCCCATAGCTCAGCCTTAGGTGAGAAGGGGTAGGAATAGTGCTTGGGAGGAGAGTAGCACTGGGATGGGGGGGGGGTGTCAGAGTCAGGCAGAGTTTTGGGTACAGGCAAAGGTGCAAATGTACCTGGAAAGAGAGAGGGCAATACCAGAGGGCAGGG
Organism: Antrostomus carolinensis; assembly: GCF_000700745.2. Taxonomy (NCBI): domain Eukaryota; kingdom Metazoa; phylum Chordata; class Aves; order Caprimulgiformes; family Caprimulgidae; genus Antrostomus; species Antrostomus carolinensis. The sequence continues at coordinate 173 of NW_010349633.1, read as the reverse complement.
CAGCTCTGATGGGAGGAGGGGGTCACTGGGACCGGGTGTCCCTCACAGGGAGTGATTCTTCCCTGCAGGCACTGCCATCACCACCTGGTCTCCATTCAGCCCCTGTGCTTGTCATTTCTGTGAGGTCTCTGTTGCATGTTGAGCCAAGGGAGAACCCATACTATCAGGAAATA
>NW_010349632.1:0-422 GCF_000700745.2 Antrostomus carolinensis | reverse complement strand
AAGCCTTGTGGAGTCAAAACTGCAACTGGTACGGGAGTTGGAGAAGGAGCCCCCATTCTTTCCCATCTCCTGTACAGATAAACAGTCAGAAAGAAGGTGATGTTAGAGGAATTCCTGTCATACCAGCTGCATTTTTCCCCTGGGATCGCCCTCAACACTGTACTCCACAGCCCTCCAAAAAACTCTTAGTATTGTTACATTCAGCCACACAGTCTACTACATACTTTGCTCCCAACAATCTTATAATTTTTCTGTCTTCCTTAAGTCTGCACTTTCCTTTTCCTCTGCTTCTTTTGTTATAATTCCAGTCTTTCAAACAACATGTGAAGAGTCTCCTTCCATGTACAACAATGGAGGTAGTCTGTTGAGGTACAGCTTTTGAGCTATTTTGGTTGTTTATTTCTCTCTCTCTTTCTTTTTTT
>NW_010349631.1:0-421 GCF_000700745.2 Antrostomus carolinensis | reverse complement strand
TTTTGTGGTCCTCCTCAAAACTGCGCGACTTTAAAAGTATACAACAATCTCCAAAATATATTTGAGAGTGAACCTTGCCTGTACCATGGAGATGGGTGCTGGCATTTGGTTCAAAGTGTTTCTTCAGCTGACGTGGTCTCTGTGGTCCTTTTGACCTGGTGAGACCCATAGGGATCCTTCAGGACCATGACATCACACAGACCACGTCACCTTTCCCTTCTTCCTGTTCTGAATTACAAAGCTCTTTACAGGTCAACTGTGTGAATTTGCTGCTGTATCAGAGGAGCAAAGTCCTCCTATGGCTCATTTCTGCTTGCAAGTGTCCTGTGCTGCTTCTCCCTTTTTGCTTTTAGCAAGCTAAAGATTCCTAATGTGGAAATTCATATGGTGTGTGTCGAGTTTTCCTCTGCAAACAGAATGT
>NW_010349630.1:0-421 GCF_000700745.2 Antrostomus carolinensis | reverse complement strand
AAAAAATCTGTGACTTGTGCAGCTTGCTGCCTCAGGCTGGGGCTGGGCTGAGAAACTTCATCTCCTTGAAGTTTGGGTCCAAAAAAGAGGCAGTAACTGCAGGACTTTCTAGCACTTTCTCCTCCTCCGATAAGCCCCAGCACTGCATCAGCTCTGAGCTGATGTTGCCTACGACCATCTCAACGACAGCGCCAGCCTCTTCGCACTGCTGTCCAATGGCAGCAATGATTCCGTGGACACCAGGCATCACTGACGACATGGATATGTTCTGCTCCTTGAGAAGGAAGGACGTGGCGATTGTGATTGTCCTTATGAATGGGACCAGGTCCTGCAGGAGCTTCCGCTGGTGGTTGGCCAAGAGGGTAAGCGGGGCTTCTGAGACAGGCCACCCTGCTCTCTGTTGGGTCTGGAGTCAGATGAA
>NW_010349629.1:0-421 GCF_000700745.2 Antrostomus carolinensis | reverse complement strand
CCTTTCCAACGTTAATGATTCTGTGATTTTATGAATAACTGCTTTTATCAAGTGCTCATAGGTTTTAGATGTAGATCTAGATGGAATCCTTTGGAGAGAAGGTAAATTGTATACAGACGTATCTTCCTCCTTCTGTTAGCCCTAATTAGTTAACCCTGGATTTCATGCATCTTCATTGTTTTTCTGCAGATGACATTCTTACTCTTGTGTGCGTTCCATAAATCAATTGTGCATTGACCTCAAAAATATTCCCAACTGTGTTTAAACACAAGTCTACCTTTGAATTCAGCATGATTTTAGTTAATTATTAAAATAATCGCATAGGATATCTTGTAATTTTCGACTCTTAAGACCGTATACTTAATCCATGGTTGGCGTTAACAAGAACTTGATCAAACAGATCTCCATGTGCAATCTCATC
>NW_010349628.1:0-421 GCF_000700745.2 Antrostomus carolinensis | reverse complement strand
GATTTAAACTCAAGGGAACCCCCCCAAAATAGTGTGGGGAGGGGGGAGACACCCCTGTACCCACCTGCACCAGCACCCGGCGGCACAGCCCGGCCTTGATCAGGGACTTGGCCACCCAGCGCGCGGCGTACGCGGCCGAGCGATCCACTTTGGTGTAATCCTTCCCCGAAAAGGCGCCGCCGCCGTGCGCCCCCCAACCCCCGTACGTGTCCACGATGATCTTACGGCCGGTCAGGCCAGCGTCACCCTGCGAGGGACAACAGTGTCACCACCCTGAGATCACCACCACCACGGTGAGACCGTCACCACTATGGTTGTCACCACCACCCTGAAACTGTCACCACCACCCTGAGACTGTCACTACCACGGTGAGACCATCACCATCATGGTTGGCTGTCACCATCATGGTCATCACCACCAC
>NW_010349627.1:0-419 GCF_000700745.2 Antrostomus carolinensis | reverse complement strand
CTGTCCCTGCCCCGGCTCTGTCCCTGCCCCACCAGCACAGGTCAGCACAGAACTGCCCCTACTCACCGTCACAGACAGCCCACAGCTTCTCCTGACTCAGCCTCCTCACGTGCCGCGCACCAAGCCCTGGGCACAGAGCTCCTGTCAGACACGCTCCCAGCAGCACAGTCCCTGGCCCTGCCAGGGCGGCTGCACACCCTCCTCCTCCTCAGCAGGGCTGACCCCGAGGAAGGACAGCACCCGAGGGCGGTGGGACTGAGCAAGGCTCTCGGCGAGCCCACCTGTGTGGTGAGCCCTCCTTGGGGCAGTCATGGCTCTGGCAGCCACAGGGCTGCCCCTTGCTGCCAGTGCACTGGTGGGGACCAGGGCCAGGCTGCCAGAAGAGGGTCCCGGGGGGCTGTGGCTCACCAATGAACCTG
>NW_010349626.1:0-420 GCF_000700745.2 Antrostomus carolinensis | reverse complement strand
TGCAGATGACGTGGCAGCTGGTTGTGGTGCTGCAGGGATGGGGAGCCAGGGTGTGGGGAGCTGAGCTCCATGGGAGTCCCTTTCACGGTGGCTGGTGGGTTGATCCAGGGGAATGTGTTTAGTTTGGCAGAGCTTCCCTTGGTAGGAGGAGTGGTTGCATGGAGTGAGGGGGTTGCTGAGCTGCTTTGTGTCCCTGCCTGTCCTTTCAGAACGTGTACAGGTCCGACCTGCAGTGGCTGAGGGGCATCGGCTGGATACCAAGTGGTTCTCTGGACGATGAGAAGAATAAGAGGGCGGCCCTGATCCTGAGTGACAAGAAGTATCGGCAGCACCCAGACACCATCAAATTCACCAGCATTCCTGACTCCATGCCCATGGTTCTGGCAAAGCACAACTCTGCAATTATGGACCAGGTGAGAT
>NW_010349625.1:0-420 GCF_000700745.2 Antrostomus carolinensis | reverse complement strand
TGCTGAGACTTACCTTTTTCATTGTTTTACTAACAAGATTCCTTGTATAGGAGAAAATCAACTGCTGAAAAATTATGAAAATAAAAGTGGTTTTTACTGCATAACATACACACACATACACAGAGATGGTATGTCCTTAGGAAAAACCAGCAGAACACTGTGCACCTAGCTTAACAACATTACCAGCTTGCAAGGAGAGCAGTGCTGAGAAAGGTCTGAGACGCCTACAACACCTAAACAAGGCTGAAGGAAAGAAATTGCTACACATGAAATAAATTGCTTTGCCACCCTTTAAATAAATATGACACATACATTTCTTCTGCGCAAGAAGCTTCCCTGGCTAGTTAGTGAGTAAAACCTCCTGTCTGAGCTGAACCCTGCTTGGGTTCAGAGCACCATGCCTTGGCAGCCTCCTTGCAA
>NW_010349624.1:0-420 GCF_000700745.2 Antrostomus carolinensis | reverse complement strand
CCCCCCCTGCTCAGCCAGCAGATCGATCTCCCTCAGGGACAGTGATGGAGAACCTCAAGAACTGCTGTGAACCCAGGGATCGTGCTCACCACGGTCAGGAGGGCACCTTTCTTGAAGCAAGGGTGGAAGGCGATGAGCTGGGGCTGTGCGCCGCGCTCGCCTCGCAGGAAACCGCTGCGGAGGAAAAGGAACAACTGCGGTTACAGCATGACAGCGCTTTTGGTGGAGGTTGTGCTTAACTGGAGATCTTTGGGCACTGCACTGGGCAAGAACAACTCGAAGCAAAGGGTTTTGAGGTGGATAATGGACAATATGGCCAAAATTCAACCAATTCTGGGGTAAAAGTGACTCAGGCCGAAGCAGGAGCACAGGGTGGCAGCCTCTCTGTTCCGAGGCGGGTCTGCTCTTCCAACCACATCC
>NW_010349623.1:0-419 GCF_000700745.2 Antrostomus carolinensis | reverse complement strand
TTTTTTTTTTTTAAACTTGTGACTTTAGATTTAAGTTCTTACAGATCACAATGTCTCCCTCTTGCCCTTGAAATGCATTTCTCCCTCCCACCCCCATATACATACACTAAAAATAGGCCCATACTCTTCCAAGATCTGTCTAGTTTCTGTGGTCAGAGAGACACACAGAAAAGAGGTTCATGACAAAACAAGAACGGCACAGCTGCATTTGTTGAGTTACTCATCTGGGGGGAGAGGGGAAAAAAAGAAAGAAAAAACCCCAGACGTGCCTCTTTAGGAGCCTGATCCACTTCCAGCTGAGGTCAACTGGTTATTTGCTCATATCTGAGACTAGTGAGTGCGTGCAAAAGGAAAAGCGACAAAACTCCTGTTGCTTTTTAGTATTAATAAAACCTGGGCAGAGGGGCTGCCTGAAGTCA
>NW_010349622.1:0-419 GCF_000700745.2 Antrostomus carolinensis | reverse complement strand
TTAATTAAAGGTAAGCCACTAATTACTCTAATTCTACTCTAATTACACTAATTCTGCTCCTCTGGACTTTTCCACAACCTGAAGATCAGTAGGATCAGTAGGATTGCCTGTTCAAAACATCTGAAACTAGAACTCTCTAAACTCTTAACAAATACGGATCTGAACATAGCAATATGAACACGCATCACTGGAGACGACCTCCTTGCCACTAAAAACATCTTACTAACAAAAACTTTCATGAGAAGTCTACTTGATACAGGGGGCTTTGAATCTTTAATTAAGATATATGGCAGTGAATTTTTTTGGTCTAATAGTGTAGCGTCATTTCTTACTACAACTTCAAGGATTTGAGTTCTAGGTCTATTCTCAGTTTTGACTCCTGAAACAGCTAGAATAACCAGAGATGATTTTTTTTTTTT
>NW_010349621.1:0-420 GCF_000700745.2 Antrostomus carolinensis | reverse complement strand
TTTTTTTTTAAGTTGAAAGGTCTACTGTTTTTAAAAGATGACCCACTGCTACACTCCTAAGAAAACAAAATTAACAATGAAGTGCCATTCTGACGCAGGGGGAAAAAGAATTATTTCAGAAATTATACAGAGATTACAGATTAATATGATGAAGAAAATAAGGTATCTTCTCTTGTGCATCAGAATCTGTGCAGGGACAATTAAAGCTGTGTGACTTTATTGCTCCACTTCACCTGGCACTACACAATAGAGAATCTGTACAACTGTGGAGTGTTTTGCTCCTCTTCTCTGGGTGGAGATTCAGGGGGAGCTTTGAGCTTTGTGTTCTTCTGAGCAATGGAAATAAGACCCCAACATTTCTGATAACATTTCTGTCTTGGCTAAATTGTGCTATTTGCCTTGTTTGCTGCTCCAAAAAAA
>NW_010349620.1:0-420 GCF_000700745.2 Antrostomus carolinensis | reverse complement strand
TTTTTTTTTTTTTTTTTTTTAAGAAATCTGTAAATTGCATCCACAGAATTCGTGGCCTTTCATTTCACACCCCCTCGGTACAAGCACTGCACTGGGGCAGGATGCCGAGAGGCGGACGGGCGAGCGCGGGCAGCACCTTATTCACCCCCATTACCCTTCGAGGACATCCAATCCCCATGTTTCCTACCTCATCTCCAATGAGGAATTCATCCTCTATGGCAAAGGCGGTTGGATCTGTGGGGCTGAGCCACCACGCCGGCCGGAAGATGGGGAACCCCAAGCTGAGCCATTCCTCGCTGTATTTTATGAGGAGTGGTACAACGAAGTCCCGGTGCCTCTGTATGCATTGCCGGGTCAGATTCAGGACCTGTGGGGTGGGGAGGAAAGAGAAACCCGTGCGAAATCCTTCATCCAATAAAC
>NW_010349619.1:0-419 GCF_000700745.2 Antrostomus carolinensis | reverse complement strand
TAAAAGAATGCTCAGCAATTACAGAATTGTCTTAGAGGTGAGCCAAGCCATGGGAACTTGTTGGCTTTGTGCTCTCCGATTCAAAGAAAGCTGAACTAAGCCATTGTATACCTTGAAGATAAAGTCAAAGACCTTGAAGCAGATTCCAATAAGAAGTAAAGATGCGAGCAGAGACCCTCTGATGTGCTCTCAGTAGCCTGAAATTCGGGCTACTGAATCATGAATACTGCCCTGGGTTCAGGGTGTTGGTGAGTCTCTAAGCAGGCCTTTGACTTACGAAGGTAAACTGGACACAACACAGGAATTAGCTCTATTAATAAGCTCCTTCTGTCCCCTTCTGCTTTTTTTGATCTCCCTTTTTGCTCCTGTCTCTAAACACCCATGACTGTTTCTCATTTTATATGTTTTCTGCACTTTTT
>NW_010349617.1:0-413 GCF_000700745.2 Antrostomus carolinensis | reverse complement strand
TCTATCAGCACACACAGCACCTCCAAGCTTCGTAGTGGTGGCCACATGAAGATCAGGCATGCTTGGCTTAGTCACAGCAGCTGAAAAGCCATCACAAATTCTCCATACATGCTAGTAGATGTGTTCTGCCCTGTTTAAATGCAGGCACATGTGGTTTCTGGTTTTCCACTGTTTAATGTTCTTACAGGAATTTTGAAAAAACCCCACAATGACAGAAACAAATCTCTTCCCATTAGCTAAGAGAAAAGCTGTTGCAAACAGTTAACATTCCAGCTAAAACAGGAACTCTACAGAGATTAACCTGGTAAATCTAATGCACAGAATATACATTTAATTGTGTTCTGGCATGACTATGAAGGTCATATTCTTGGTCTCTTGACATGAGAGAGTAAGTCCAAGTCCATTTAAGTAGC
>NW_010349616.1:0-406 GCF_000700745.2 Antrostomus carolinensis | reverse complement strand
CCAGGCTGAACAGCCCCAACTCTCTCAGAAGAATCTATTCACTGGCAATATGTGATAGAAGGTCTGAGAGGAAAAGATGAGGACATGGACCCTGCTAACATCACCGTTGCTATGAAGAGGATACCAATACAGATGCTTTAATAAAGGGCTACTATCAAACTGCTAAAATATCCTTTACTTTTCCCCCAAAAAAAGCCATATTTCCTGCTTACCCCTCCCTGTGGACTCCTGGGAGATGTCCAAGGCCACAAAAACCCAACATGCAGATCCAATCCCCCATGCCAAGCCATGCTATTGAAAGAAATTCCCACCCAGCAACATCTTTAACACCATCCCTGTGCTGCTTGTCCTCATTCCCACCAGCACCCATCTCCTGGGACCAGCAGCGCCAACCACAGGGTCCCTG
>NW_010349615.1:0-419 GCF_000700745.2 Antrostomus carolinensis | reverse complement strand
CTGGCACCCACAGCCACCCCCGCATTTCAGCCAACGGGGGGACACAGACACCGTACCCCCGGCACACGGGGGGTCCCCGGCACCCCCACCCCTTCCTCACTGCTCGGGGACACACGGGGACAGACACTCACACACCGGGTCCCGCTGCAGCCGGACTGTTCCCTCCCGCCCGCAGCGACAGCGGCCCAGGCCGCGCCAGCGTCACCATGGCAACGGCCGGGCGGGAACGCGGAACGCGACGGCGACACGAGGACAGGGACGCGCGGGGACAGGGACGCGCAGGGGATATAAGAGACAGATGGTGCAGATACCCTCAAATCTGAACCGGTGCTTTCCACCACAGTGGAAAACTGAAGATGGCAAACAAGAGCACTTCTCACTCAGATAGCTGGAGATTAATTCCTTCTTCGCAGTAAGCA
>NW_010349614.1:0-419 GCF_000700745.2 Antrostomus carolinensis | reverse complement strand
CCAAACCAAACCAAACCAAACCAAACCACACTTTGTGAGTTTGAGAGAGAAAGCAGCCAGCTTTGCTCAACTTTACCATGTGAAAACCCTTTCAACTTGTAGTATTTCCTCACACGTTAGAGATCTCTCTTCTGAAACGCCCAAGATTTTGGGACATCTTTCCCTCTTTCCATGGGACCACCATGCCCAAAGCCCTCCATCTAGATGTGCAGGTGGCTGAGGCCCCTGTTGTACCCCGAAAGGGTTTTTGTAGGTTCCATGAAGCTCTCTGAGACCTTCCGCTTAGGTTCTGGATGTATTTTTTTACCTCTGCACCATTCATGGTGAGTCACAGGATTCTTCTTTCAGGATCTGCAAGGCCAGGTCTGAGCTGGCCATCCCCAGAGCAGGGAGGAGGAGAAAGCAGGGCAACTGTGGGG
>NW_010349613.1:0-418 GCF_000700745.2 Antrostomus carolinensis | reverse complement strand
CTGACCTCTGAGGTGGACCTTCACCTTGGTGGTCACCATGGAGACCTCGTTGGGGTGAAGTTGGTCACTTTCTTCTTGTTTTCTCCTCTTTTTTGGGTGGACCTTCAAGGATCTCGATCCCAACTCATCCCATTGGTCAGCGGTTGCGTCATCGGTGCCGTCACGTTGCTTCTCGGGCTCCTATTGGCTGCTTGGCTCTGTCGGAGGCGGGGAGGTGAGTCCTGGGGTGGGGAAGGGGGCGGAGCTTAGATCATAAGTGATGGTGGGACCATCTAGGAGGAGAAGACATCACCATGAGGACCAGGTTCTCCTCCTCATTGGGCAACCACACCTTTAAATGGTGACAATTTGGACCAATCCTGAGTGGTTTCTCCTCAAAGCTCCACCCACTGGTGGATGGTGGTGACCCAAAGATCTT
>NW_010349612.1:0-419 GCF_000700745.2 Antrostomus carolinensis | reverse complement strand
ACTTCTTTTGATGCAGCCCAGGATATGGTTTACCTTCTGGGCTGCAAGCACAGCAGTCTTTATCTTAATAATGTAAATCTTTCATAATCTTAATTATAGATGGATATCACTTCTTAAAATACATAGGGCAAGAATGATTACTGACAATTAAGATCTTGCTATCGGTTCACGTTACTTAGGCAAAGACCTCAGTTTGAGGCTTACGCTCTGTAATAAGCTATTTGACACATAAAAATACATTAATATCTCAATATTAATCATCTTCCTATGTTTTATATTTGCTGTTTTTTTAACTCATAGTGCACAATCCTAAAATGAGGCTCATTAAATTTCCCTTTAGGTTTTTATTGTTAGGTAAACTATTGACGTATTTAATAACAACACAGAATTATAGAATCATAGAATGTTTAGGGTTGGAT
>NW_010349611.1:0-419 GCF_000700745.2 Antrostomus carolinensis | reverse complement strand
GTTGCTGCCTCTGCTGGGGAAGGGAGAGGTGAGGGAAAGGACCCTCCTTGCTGCTGAAGTTGCTGGTGGAGTTAAACTCCGAGTCTCCAGAGATGTACAGAGCTGTCCCTGCTGCTCCTCCAGCAGTTCCCAGCTCTCACCCTCCCTGTTCGCTGCGTTTCCCTGTCCGGGGCAGATTGGCACCAGCTCCAGGTGGAACAAGGAATTATTGATGCAGCTGGCACCTGGGTGATGAGGGGAACGAGGAGAAGTGCAATGGCTCAGCCAGGGACGAGCTTCATCTCAGGGGCTGGAGCAAAGGGAGGGTCAGTGCCAGGGGAGGGGGAAAAGTTATTCCAGAGTGGGACGTGAATATCACAATGTTTGCTGAGAAAGTAAAAGGGGAGGAATGATGCCAGGGCTGGAGCAGCTCTGCTGTG
>NW_010349610.1:0-416 GCF_000700745.2 Antrostomus carolinensis | reverse complement strand
CCTTCTGGTTTCTATCTGACCCGACTGCTTTACCAAATAAGGTCGCGAGCTGTCACTTGAAGACCGTGAGATACCGGTTTGCTGCTGGGGTCTGTGTTACCACACAGTCGCAGAACCACTGCAAGCTAGAAAATATTGTTTTACAAATAATGCATCTAGGACGATACAAATACTTTTCCGTGGGGGTGCTAACAGTAGAGTCTCGTCCGCAATTATTCCGAAAGAGAAATCACAAAAATGACCGGTCTTTATCTTAGAACTTTAAGCGCGCATTCACTATTATTCACTTTAACGAGATTATGTTCATTGTTTCCCATATAGATTTATAAGACGTCTTATAAAGTATACTTTTTCACAAGATTTTACAAACAGTACAGAAAAGTAGACAAAAACTACGAACAGGCTGATTTTTTTTT
>NW_010349609.1:0-419 GCF_000700745.2 Antrostomus carolinensis | reverse complement strand
GGGCCCAACACTGAACCCAGTATTTGAGGTGCAGCCAATGAAAGAGCTTTTCTCGCCTTAAAACTCACTCAACTTTCCCCAAAAAACTTTACGGAGCAGCCAATTAACTCTGTATAACTGACACATACATGCAGTTTCCAAAAGAACAGTGGATAAGGTTCTGGATCCAAAAGGACCTTTGCTTATTTATTTGCCTGGTTTTTGTTTTGTTTTGTTTTTTTCCCTTCCTTGTCACTGTTAAAAGGCGAAGCACAATAAGATGATGAAAAAATCATGAGGTGCAGTAAACCATTCCACGTAATGAAGTGTGCTCGTTTTCCAAGGCCAACAAGAAACCACAAGACTTACCGTAGGGCAGCTCAATAGCTGCAGAAATTGTTCCCAGGGCAGTTAAATGGAGTGACTTGTATTTACTAATT
>NW_010349608.1:0-418 GCF_000700745.2 Antrostomus carolinensis | reverse complement strand
GCAATCATCTGCCCTATTTAATGCATTTTCATTGACCCAGACAAGACGAGAAAGTGCTTTTTTCATAACATTCACAGATGACAGCACTTTGAGGAGAGCAGGCAACACACTGATGGACAGGGCTGCCATCTCAATGGACATAAACAGCCTGGAGGCTTGGAAGGAACATCCTGATATGTGAACAAGAGGAGAACAGGAAGTAAAAAAACATCTCCGATGTTCCTTCCTCATCCCACTTCGCCACTGCTCTAGGGTGGGACCTTTTCAAGGGATTCCACCATATTTATGATCAAAGCTATGACTTCCTCATTTCTATCTGTCTCACTTTTTTTCTTTATACTCACAGAATCACAGGAATGTTGAGATTGGAAGGGACCTCTGGGGATCATGTAGTTCAACCTCCCAAGCTGAGGCAGGG
>NW_010349607.1:0-419 GCF_000700745.2 Antrostomus carolinensis | reverse complement strand
GATGGCTGAAGATCTCATCATCTACAGTACCGACGAGTTCGGCTTTGTAACCCTCTCTGATACCTACTGGTAGGTTTCTGGGCTACGGGGAGTAATTCTCCTCAGCTGTCCTCGCCTGAGAGGACAAGACAGTGGTTGGGGTCTCCCTGCTGCACAAGGCTGACACAGCATTAACACTTAGGCTGGCCTGCTGATACCACCTCCTTTTTGCTTCCTCTTTGAGAGGTGTAACTGCATGGTAGCTCCAGGCAAGACTGCAAAACCAAAGGCTTTGCTTTGGGGAAACATGAGTCACTGCTTTCCTACAGCCTAGTTAGGTGTCCAGTGAAGGTGGATGTAGGTATCACCTTGGGAGGGCTGGGCCAGTATGTTACATGACCTGTGTCTCTGGGGACAGGGGTCTTGCTCACCATTACACT
>NW_010349606.1:0-418 GCF_000700745.2 Antrostomus carolinensis | reverse complement strand
TTTTTTTTTAATTTATTTGGTAGGAATAAGATACACTCTGTAAACAAATTAAGGAACTTGACTTTATAACTTTTTAATTATTATTATTCCCATCTGACTTTCCTGAAGGGGATACTTTGCCTGAGGTTGGTTACAGGTTATAATTGGAGAAAGATTTTTATATATATACATTAACACAAAGATACACCCGCATAGCACAGAGTTTCCCTGTGACTGTGGTCTTTTGCAGACATCACTAATACATACTCTGTTTCTCTATGTTTATTCTCCTCTCAACTTTCTACCACTGTGAAGGTCTTCTAAAATTCTCCTTGAAAGTACGAAACATGAGAAAGACCTATTTCTTGACAGGATGAGAGGGGTTGCAAATTAAATTTTTGTAGAAACATGAAATTGCTAAGTAATTAAGACTCTACCT
>NW_010349605.1:0-419 GCF_000700745.2 Antrostomus carolinensis | reverse complement strand
CTTGAAGAGATAAACAAAATGGGACAGTGAATATGAAAGTCACCAGTGCTTTAAACTTTAATTTGTGCTTATCAAGGTTAAATGTTGCTATACTTATGCTAAACTTCTGATGCAATGCAAATTTCTAGTCTTGTGCAATATGTGGAAAAAATAATGGTTCCAAACTTTTCAGAAGAGTTATTCCAAATATTTTATTGCTTCATAATCGTCTTCTGACCAGGTATATGGAACTAAGAAATCACAAGATCACAGAATGGCTGAGGTTGGAAGGAACTTTTGGAGATCATCTAGCCCAACTAGACTCTGCCATGAGCAGGGTCAGCTGGAGCAGGTTACTCAGGGCTGTGTTCAGTCAGGTTTTCAGTGTCTCCAAGGATAGATACTCCATAGCCTCTCTGGGCAACCTGTGCCAGTGTTTG
>NW_010349604.1:0-418 GCF_000700745.2 Antrostomus carolinensis | reverse complement strand
GCTGTCCCTGGTGGGCACTGCCCAGCAAACACCAGCCCTTTGTGTTCCCTGGGTGCTGGGCAGCTCTGCCACCAGTGCTGGAGACCAGGGAGAAGGGAGCAAGTCATGGGGACAAAGCAACTTCAAACAGTCAAAGTGAACTCAAGGGAAGACATCTTTCATGAACATCAAACTCTTCAAGGAGAAGACTTCAAGATGTTGATGATTTGCTGTAACATCCCTTGGCCCCTCCCCAACCTATCTGCCAACAAAGTCTGAATCAGCCTTAGTGCCACCCAAAGGGACACTGGAAAGACGAGCATCGCACCAGAGAAAAAGGGCCAACCTTTGTAAGCTTTCTCATGCAACGGTGTTAAGAGTATTACTATTAATGAGGCTCATCTGAATAGACCTCATCATGGTCTAGAACTTCCTCACA
>NW_010349603.1:0-419 GCF_000700745.2 Antrostomus carolinensis | reverse complement strand
GAGCCACCCCCGAGTGTCCCCGCTGTGCTCACCGATAGACAGTGGCCGTAGGGGACGTCACCTCCTCGACCTGCTGCAGCTGGAAGCTGTTGTGCTGCGGAGAGGGGACTGAGGTGGGTGACAGTGACACAGGGGACAGCAAAAAGGGGTGACATCAAGATGGGGGGACACTGAGGGGGGTGACAGTAGCACAGGTGCCACCAAGGAGGAGTGACACTGTACTGAGGGGGGAATTGAGGGGGGTGACAGTGGCATGGGTGAGTGGCATGGGTGACACCAAGGAGGGGTGACACCAAGATGGGGGGACACCAAAGGGGGTGGCAGTGGCACAGATGACACCAAGGAGGGGTGACACCGTACTGAAGGGGACATTGAAGGGGGTGAGAGTGGCACAGGTGACACTGAGGAGCTGTGACACC
>NW_010349602.1:0-418 GCF_000700745.2 Antrostomus carolinensis | reverse complement strand
CCAGGTCTCTCTGGATGGCAGCACAGCCTTTCCACTGTTGTACAAGAGCAGCGCTGGAGGGTGCAGCAGGAAGGTGCAAGGGGCAGGGCAGAGGCACCACCGCACGTTCCTTCTGGTTTTATTCACTTGCCAAACGCAGCAGCGGTATCTGCGATGGAGGTTTTGGATCTCCCTGCTTCAAAGACACGGGTAGGATAGAAGCACCGTGTCAGATACCACATAAATACTGTTTCCTTGTCACCTAGCACTTGTGCTACATCCCATAATTCACAAGAAGGAAAAAAAACAAAGCTGATGACTTTGAAGCAGTATTTCTTAAACCTGGTGAGGGAGGGAGAAGAAACATGTGGTCCCGAGTCCCCGCAGGAACTGCACACAGCAGGGTGCGGGATGCAGAAGAGCACAGAAGAGAGGCAGA
>NW_010349601.1:0-419 GCF_000700745.2 Antrostomus carolinensis | reverse complement strand
TAACTGCTCTTTGTGGTCGAAGGTGCTCCAGCAAACCCTCCAACCTCAAAAGAGACCTCAGTGCTTGCAGCCGGGAGCATAAGGGTGGCTGTGTCCCCAGCTCCTCTCCAGGAGAGCAGCAGCAGGAGGTGTTTAGCAAAGCGTGTGGAAACAGGCAGTGCATATGCTCCTCTCCCCCGCCGGCTCGGGAGTTTGCTGTTTTCAAGTGCTGGAGGCTTCATTCTCATCTTTGTTTAATAGCTTCTGATGGTTTTAATCTTCCAAGAATTTGTCCAGTTGCTCTCTGGATTTATAGCTGTAAGGCTTTACACCTCCTATGGCAGTATGTTCCGAAGGAAGGAATGTTCCCTGGAAAAGTACTACTTCTTTGTATATTTTCTGACTAATAACATTATTTCAGGCCCTCAGCTTTCTGTTTT
>NW_010349600.1:0-418 GCF_000700745.2 Antrostomus carolinensis | reverse complement strand
AGTCAGTATCAGAAATGGATTTTATACGGAGTTAAACATGCAATGCCTAAATCATTGAATTGGTCTAAATTATATGAAGTGAGACAGGATAAGAATGAATCTCCCTCAGCGTTTCTGGAGAGACTGAAGGAAGCTGCCAGAAAATATACTGATTTAAGAGTAGAAACAGAGGCGGCTCAAATACAACTGGCTTTGATTTTCATGGGACAATCAGCACCAGATATAAGAAAGAAACTCCAGAAGCTTGAGGGAGAGGATTCCAGGAGTCTGAATAAAATGCTGGAGGCAGCATGGAAAGTATATAATAACAGAGAAAAAGAGGAAAGGAAAACCAGGGAGAATAGATTACTGGCTGTAATGACAGGGACGGCAGGCAGAGGAGGAGGTAGAGGAAGAGGACGAGGGATCGGTGGAAGAG
>NW_010349599.1:0-414 GCF_000700745.2 Antrostomus carolinensis | reverse complement strand
CGTAGTCATATTGTGCAGGGCTGCCCTAAGAGACCTGCAGGAGGAGGTCTCTTAGAAGGAGGTTGCAGGGCTTTGCTGTTTACTTATTTCGATAATTCATCTTAAGAATCCTCTTGTTGGAAATTTTCTGAAGCTTTTCTGTGCGGAGCTGGTGAGTTCTGTCATTAGCTTGTCTTGGAATCAAAGCAGATTTGACTTGCCATTGGAAGACTGTTTAAAGTAGCCCCGCTATAAGACGCAGTAGCATTCAGATATTGCTGCAGTACACACTAAAATAGTTTTTCCTTCTGCGACTGGCTTCCTACTAACTAGGTGCGATTTGAGTATGTTCAGATGACAGTGCAGTTTTCACTTTTGGGGACAGATGAGCTTCCATCCAGCAAGAAACTACTAGTGCTTCTCGGTTTGGTTGCT
>NW_010349598.1:0-418 GCF_000700745.2 Antrostomus carolinensis | reverse complement strand
CCAACCCAAATCATTCTATGATTCTATATGGAGTTCAGCAGTGCTACCAGTAGGACAAGGGTTCAGAGGAACCATGTCCCCAAGGCCCTGCTTTCTAGAGGCAGATGATGATGTTCTGCTAGTCTCAGCTTCTCTTTAAGCTCACCCTTTCAAGCTCTTCCCCTTTGAGTAGGAGATTTGTAGCACGAGAGTTTTACCCCAAAAGCTGTTCTCCAAAGCAATGACCACTAGGCTGGACATTTAGTGTTTCAAATATCCATGCTTTGCCCCAGGAAGTCCACCAAGTCCCTAACTTCTGTGGTATGAATCTCTTCTACCTCTCTTTTGTGGCTGTTGGTCAATCCCAAGAGTCTGCCTGACAGCTTCAAATGAGTATATTTTCTCTGTGAAAAACTTATAGAATGGTTTGGGTTGGAAG
>NW_010349597.1:0-418 GCF_000700745.2 Antrostomus carolinensis | reverse complement strand
AAAAAAAAAAAAATAAAAAAAAAAATCATCCATAATGTATAGTCTTACACTTAATACTTTTGTGTTTACTACAATATTCTATTGGCCTTTGAAAAGTTGTTGACTCAGTATATAATAAAACTTCTCAGTACAACATTGCAACAATATCTGGGCCTTATATACACACACAAAATTATTCAGATCTTCAAATAATAATAAGCTTTGTCTAAGTATACTCCTTAATGACTCTAAGAAGTCATTTAAGCTCCATACCTGCTCGGCCATAGCCCCAGCTTAATTACCTAGTTTTACATAATAGGATGACGTGAAAACTGAGAAAATTTACTTTCATGTTTCATTCTGTATGTTCATAGCACTATGAATTAATAACGATTGGCCCCTCTGTTTTTCTTAATGTCACTACAAAAGGATATTGGAA
>NW_010349596.1:0-418 GCF_000700745.2 Antrostomus carolinensis | reverse complement strand
GGGAAGGGGGGTTCCCTGTGGTGACCTCCTCCCGGCGCGCGGTGGGGACGGGGGATTCACCAACCCAACCCTTCATCCCCCGGTAGATGCCACCACCTACGCCCACTTCTTGTTCGACGCCTTCGACGCCGATGGCAACGGGGCCCTTTGCTTCCAGGTGAGTGTCCCGGTGCCACCGGTACCGGTACCGTGTGTGGGTCACACCGTGGGGTCACCGCGCCCGGCGGCGGCGTGATCCGTCACATCTTCCTCCTCACACACCTGGGTGTGGGTGGGAATTAAACAATCCACGCTAAATTTTGAGTTTCCATGCAAAATTTTAGGTCTCCATGCAAATTTCTGGATTTCCACACAAAATTTTGAGATTCCATGCAAAAATTCTGGGTTTCCTCCACACAAAATTCTGGGTTTCCATGTA
>NW_010349595.1:0-418 GCF_000700745.2 Antrostomus carolinensis | reverse complement strand
CCCCGACATTCTGTGATTCTGTGGTTCTGTGGATCTGGATGCAGACACTTTAGGAACAGAAAAACTCAGGGAATTTGAGTGACACAAGGGCGTTTCTCGGAGCCAGTATCAGATCATCACCATGTACCTGTGCTTTGCTCCACGAGCCAGTGAGATTTTCAGAGCTCTGTGTTTTGTGTGGAGCTCTGAAGTGCTTCTCGAAGGCCTCGGGGACTGAATCTCTCTCAGGTGTTGCTCCTGGGTGAAGCCCAGCAGATGTGTAACAGCACACGGGCAGGTGGCTGCTGTATGTGTTTCCCTGCAGCCTCACCCCGGGGTAATCAGGAGCCACAGGGGAGGCCACCAGGATGGTCCCGAGGGCTGGAGAATGACTTGTCTGCTGGAGTAAGGCTGAGGGAGCTGGGCTTGTTCAGCTGGA
>NW_010349594.1:0-418 GCF_000700745.2 Antrostomus carolinensis | reverse complement strand
CAGCTCTCGGTGCCTGACCCAGAGCCATCCCCTGTGTTTCCCCGACCCTGCCTAGTTCAGGAAGCTGGGCACTGTGGGGAGCGCTTGCATCAGCCGAGGTGAGCTGTGTGGGGAGACATCCCCTCCGGGGCATCTGTGGGGCTCAGGGAGCCAGGAAGGTGTCCTTCTTGAGGGACCTGGGCATTTCTTCCTCCTCTCTGCCCCCCAGAACAGAGAGTGACTGTGGCCTCTGCCCTTTGGCAGTGCCGGTGCGAGCAAGAAGGAACAGCTCGTCATTCACAGCTCTCCCCAGCCCGCCGCAGACCTCAGTCATGGCCACGGAGACAGAGTGGAGCTGCCCCATCTGCTGGAACGCTAGCAAGAGCGTTGCCTTCGTGCAGCCATGCCAGCACCAGTTCTGCCTGGGCTGCATCCTGCG
>NW_010349593.1:0-418 GCF_000700745.2 Antrostomus carolinensis | reverse complement strand
GCAGAGAAATCCATCAGAATGTTGCTTTTGGGGCAACCTCCATGGGTGAGTGCAGTGACAACAGCAGCAGCTGATGAGTCACATCAGCTGAGTGTCGTCAGCTGTAAATACACGTGTTGGAAAAGTAAAGAAGTTGCAGAAGTGAAGATGATCTCCATGAAAACTCCACCTGGTCCTGTTCTGCATAAGTGTTATGATACAGTTTTTAAATGCAGGATCACATTTTTTCCAGATGAATTCTTAGTGCCCAAGGTAGAGCTGCTTTTATATGAAACTATTCTTTCCTATTAGGCTACAATTTGCTGTTTCACTATTTGAAGGATGCTTTGTGAAAGAAGTAAGAGCTTGTGGAGTGGGAAAGGATGCACAAAATTGGGAAATGAGTTGGATGTTTCCCTGTATAACAGGATTTTATCCT
>NW_010349592.1:0-417 GCF_000700745.2 Antrostomus carolinensis | reverse complement strand
TTTTTCTATGCCCAGATTTTTTCAACTATAGCCTGAAATAAAGCAGCATCTTTATAAAGCTGAGTATTATTGATGAGATCTACCCACCTTTATCCCTGGTTGTATCTTCTGTTTTGCAAATGTGCTTAAGGTAAGTGCAGGGATGTCTTGGAGTGTGTGCAGTGCGGTGCCATGCACAGGCTCCAGCTGGTTTGATGCTGCGGTCGTGACTGTTTGGACAGTACTTGTACATACGTGTTTGGATCTGCAAATCAGTACCTCTGACTTTTAACTGTGCTGAGAAGCTGGACCTGATTAAGTGGCCTAGGTGGAGTACCAACCTGAGGTGGCTTTATTACTTGTCATCTGGATATCAGTGAGGGGATTTGCAGATTGTTCTGTGTAGCTGTGTCCTGGTTTTTAGCTGAAGTAGAGCTG
>NW_010349590.1:0-418 GCF_000700745.2 Antrostomus carolinensis | reverse complement strand
TGGGCACTCTGCTGACTCATGTTCAGCCAGCAAAGAAAGACCATGTCAGAAGTAACACGGAGGGGTGGGGGAGGAGGAGGAGGTTACAGCATGGAGTGGGAAGAGAAACCCATCCTTACCTGCTAAGATGCATCACAGGATGGGTGTGAGGCCCTGGGTGCAACAGATGAAGCACATGAAGAGACAGGAGCAGCCTGCACAGGCAGCCTTGCCGAGGCCAGAGACCCACCTTTCATAACAAGACTGCTCTGGGACCAGCGCCGAGAACAAATGACAGCAAGTTATGGTCGTTGGCACTTCCCTCCTGTGCAGGACAGAAGCACCATTTGCAGACCAGACCCTCTTTCCAGGGAAGTTTGCTGCCCCTCGGGGCCCAAATTAAGGATGTCACCACAAGACTGAAGAGCTTAGTACAACC
>NW_010349589.1:0-417 GCF_000700745.2 Antrostomus carolinensis | reverse complement strand
TCTAAGATCCAAATTTCTAATGGTCGCAAGATCTACCCGTTTTTTCCAATCATCTTTAAAGATTAATTTCTGAGTTGGGGTCAAAATTAATGAAACCAAAGATTCAATATCAAAAGGAGTTAATACATTTTGTGAAAAAATGACATCAACCAAATTTTGCACGTACGAATTAGTCAGTCCATACTCCATCACAGCCTTTTGTAATTCTCTTAACAATTTCCAATCAAAAGGCTGCCACTGGCGTATTTCATGTCCTTGTGGATCAGACACAGTTTGCACCGGATAAGCTTCCACAGGGTAGGCTTTTAAAGGTCCTATAAACTCCCCATCTATTACTGCATCACGAATAATACCTTGCCATCGCTGTCCTGGGTCCGGCGTCTGCGTGGCTGCTGTGGAAGGGAACTCAAGACCCGT
>NW_010349588.1:0-417 GCF_000700745.2 Antrostomus carolinensis | reverse complement strand
CCTCACCTAGGTTCTAATGGAGGCAATAAAGACCAGCACAGTTTAGATATTCATCTTATGAAGGACCAATTCAATTTCTACAGGAAATTTCTACTCTTCTCTCTACTCTTGCACTAAAAATGTCAGTTTTTCAATTCCTTCAGTTAGAGGAGATGAAATTAAACAAAGATCCTGTTTTAGAAAACCTCGGTGACCATCTAGTTATTCCTTTATTTCTGAGACTTCAGTTTAGCTCAGCATCTTGGATAACTTTACCTTTTTAAGCTCCACAAACTCTTCTTCTTTAGACTCACGCTTGTTGATCTCATCCTCGAATCTGTTGCAGCAGAGAAAAGTGACAGGTAGCTCATTTCCTAGCTTACATTTTTTTTTTCAGTCAAGGAGGTCAGAAATCAAAGGGAATCAACCAAACAGCAA
>NW_010349587.1:0-417 GCF_000700745.2 Antrostomus carolinensis | reverse complement strand
AATAAAAGGATGGGGAATAACAGGATGGCCAAAAATTTCTGCAGCTCTCTCAGCTCAGATAATAAAGGTAATAAACTTGTGCTTCAGGGCATGGAGTGACCACTGCCAGGGTCAGCAGGTTCATGGTCTGAAGGCAGCGAGGTTAAGTGGGGTGGTTTTTTCACTCTCCTCTGCAGCAGGAGATCAGTTGTGATGGGTAAATGCTCATCTCGCTCAGAGCAGCTCCAGGGATATGAACCACCCCATAAAAACCTCCAGTGAAGGTGGTGCTGGTGGTTCAGGGTGAGATCCTGGCTGGATCCCAGGTGTTGATCGGTGTTTGATGGATTCACAGAGTGATGAGGTGCAAAATCTTCTCTACAAGCAGCTGTAAAATGAGGAGATATTTGGAAGGGACCTCAAAGCTCCTCCAGTCCC
>NW_010349586.1:0-417 GCF_000700745.2 Antrostomus carolinensis | reverse complement strand
CCTCCGGCTCGCCCGAGTGCTTGGCTCCGCCGTGGTGCAGGCAGCAATGAGCCGTCTCCTCTGCGCTCCCAAGCCCGAGCCCGCAGGCAGCGTGGGGCTTCCCTCCCATCCCAGCTCAGTCCAGTCCCTGGCCAGCCACGGGCATCCCAGCCCTGTCACTGCCGCCGCCACAGGTAGGTCTGGATGGAGTTGGCTGGAGCCACGGTCTCAATGAAACCAATGGCGGGGTCCTGGATGGCGAATGGCACGTCCCAGCCAGACCTGGGGGGCAAGAGGGGCTGAGCAGATCAGCATGGCCAGGGCCAAGCATCCCCCCACGTCCCCCCACTGACCTGTTGAGGACCACCAAGACAAGGGCTCCATCAGGGCGCAGGACAGCCACGTGCTCCAGCTGACAGAAGAGGCATCGGCGGCTGC
>NW_010349585.1:0-417 GCF_000700745.2 Antrostomus carolinensis | reverse complement strand
ACAGCATTTCCTCTCTCAACAAAAACCTTCCAAAATACTTGGCAACCACATCCCAACTAGACAGTGCTGACTCTAGCTGAGAGTCAGCTATGTCCTGAAGTGACGACCCCCCAAATCCAATCTGTCTGTGGGATCAAGAGCACTGTTGGACCTATGAGTACAGATCCTGTTTGTGACAATTGCTGCTTCTGCCCTGGACCACATGAGTGGGAATTTCATGCAAGTGCACTGTCTCAGAGGCTCCTCTTCATAGTCAACCTTCCATGAAATAGAGACCGTATTTTCCTTTCTGTATGAAAGGAAAACCTGTGTCAAACAAGCACGTCTCCAAGGCACTCCAGGGGCTACTCAGGGACTTTTGAAAAATGAGAAGCAGGCAAGCTGCACACTCACTGGACTGGATGGACTCCCTCCTAT
>NW_010349584.1:0-417 GCF_000700745.2 Antrostomus carolinensis | reverse complement strand
AACTCTTTGCAACTCAGTAAATAATGATCTTGGGCTAGTAGTAACAATACAACCTTCTACCAGTAACTCCTGGCAAATGACTGATATGTTTCCATTGAGTAGTGAGCACAGTTGCATGATTGGTCAGCTGAATGCTGGAAATTTTTAGAATCTGGTTTTGCTCCTGTATGCTGAGCCAGATTTGCAAAGCCATGTGAGGATAACCACATTAATGGGATGATTATCATTGCCTGATATTGCTTTGTGCCAGTCCCACAGGGTCCCTCAGCTATGCGTATGTGCAAAGGAGATATATGTACTGATTTCCATATTTAACTTTAAAAGGTTTGCAAAATCACTTCTGTGTTCCTATGCTTTATTTTTCTTTTGGCTTGCTTCACTTATGAAAGCTATGCTCTGTGTGCATAAGGCATAAGT
>NW_010349583.1:0-417 GCF_000700745.2 Antrostomus carolinensis | reverse complement strand
TGAAGAAAAAATAAGGTGTAAAAGTGTGTTAGCAAACATAGAACTACCTCAAGCAGATCCCAAGCAGGAAGAAGAAGCCATCACCATTGGCATCATACCCTTCCCAAGGAAGGACTTGGATATGTTGTCAACTTGTGGTGGTACACGCTTCACCCTTCCACTGTGCAGAGAAAAACCATGAACTTCAGGGC
Organism: Antrostomus carolinensis; assembly: GCF_000700745.2. Lineage (NCBI taxonomy): Eukaryota > Metazoa > Chordata > Aves > Caprimulgiformes > Caprimulgidae > Antrostomus > Antrostomus carolinensis. The sequence goes on along the minus strand of NW_010349583.1, from coordinate 226 downwards.
CTGGATGGCAGTAGAAAGGTGAGCATAACAGTGGGAAAAGTGTAGAGGATAAGGACTATGTGTATAAAAATCTTAAGTGTTTTATTGCTATTAAGATCTTTTCTGTATGGTGATATTCTTTAGTTTTTGTTTTTTTTTTTAATACTTCAGTATAGGCTAATAATAACTCTTTGATTAGCTTGTTAAGATTTCAATTATAGTAACAATAAGTTCTTGGCTCTACATA
>NW_010349582.1:0-414 GCF_000700745.2 Antrostomus carolinensis | reverse complement strand
TCTATTCTATTCTATTCTATTCTATTCATTTATTCTATTCTATTTATTCTATACTATAAGCTCAATGAAGGAGAGCTCAAGCTCCTATAAGCTCTGTATAGGTAAACACACTGCCAAAGAACAGGAATAATTTATTTAATGCCTTATCTCACTCTGAACCTGTAAGGTAAAGTCTCTGAATAATCTCACAATATTCATGTGAAACATGAAACACACTGCTGAAAGACATGGGAGATACCACAGTGGCAAGCAGATACAACCTATAGAAAGATGAGAGTAGCCTGAGGCTGGGTAAGAAATGTTACTTGCTCTGTTTGGTTTGGTTGATCCAGGTTTTATTTTCCGCTTTCTCTTTTTTTCTGCATTCTTGTACAGCTTATATACTTTTCTTTTTTTCTTTTTTTTTCTTTTTTT
>NW_010349581.1:0-415 GCF_000700745.2 Antrostomus carolinensis | reverse complement strand
TATGGAATCATGTCAAGGGTGTGGCTGTAAGGGTAAAGAAATCAAGTGCACGTAAGCACATGCGGTTATTAGTTGGATTTTTTTAATTTTTTTTTTAAGTTTAGTAGAGAATGAAAAGTTTTCTGGGGGTAACCAGAGAAGGCCATTCACAAGTGCCTGTTAAAAGAAAAGCCCTCCACCAAAAAAGCGCCCCAGCTCCAAGATTTCAACTTAGCTTTCCTTCTGTCCCTTCTGAGCCCATGGTGCATATCTATTCTCTCCTTAGAGCAATTAGCTTACCATTCATTACCCAACAGGTGAGGCATCATGACCCTTATGAATGACTGCCTGTGCTTTTAAATGTCAGTGAGTACACGTGACAACAGCTGCGTGTCAATTAGGTGAGAAAGGGATAATGGAAAGCAAAAATTCCTGC
>NW_010349580.1:0-417 GCF_000700745.2 Antrostomus carolinensis | reverse complement strand
GCACTCCCTGCAGCCAGGGGCCTGGACAGCTACATGTTTACATGTGACCTCTGTGTCTGGGTTGCTACGTTTATTTTGCCTACAGCTTTTGTCTTTAATAATATACATATAGTCTTACTTTAAGTCTTACTTTACTTACTTTAACTTAACAATTTAAGCTTTTTTGGGACTTCCTTCTAGCACTGAGGCTAACTGGAATGAATTGGCCTCAGTTATACAGTAAACTCTGTCATCTTCCAAACCATGGTGGTCACATTCAAACTGCATGCTGAAGAACGATCCTGTGGCTGTGATAACCCCTGGACTATATGAACACTATAAATTGGCATAAGCCAAAACTATGCTAAGAATCATTCTCACTGTTTATTCATATAGACAACTGAGTTTCAGCAATAAAAAATAAAAATAAAAAAAAAA
>NW_010349579.1:0-416 GCF_000700745.2 Antrostomus carolinensis | reverse complement strand
ACATCAGTTGCTTTAGCCTTATCTACCACTGCTGTAACCCCATCATATAAGGCCACCAGATTGGACAGGGGAAAAAAATTTAAAAAAAATCTTAAAAATCAGCATCTCCCTGTCAGTTAAGTCTGTTTACTCATTAAGACTACTCTGGTATGCCAGCCAAGCATCAACTTCAAAATGCCTACAAGAAACAAGGTATCACAACACCTCTGAAAGGCAGTTAAAATTCCTGAAGCTTTCATCACACTTCCATAAAAGCATTTTAATTAAAAAATTGAGACTAAGGGAGTAGTTTACAAGGTGGAATAAGCTGATTCAAACAAATCCTCACAACTTTGGTGGAAGGAGAGGTTGCCATTGTCCTTGCCTCAGTATTCCACCAGCTCATGGTCATGAGCTGTTTATCCTGCACCAGCTCT
>NW_010349578.1:0-414 GCF_000700745.2 Antrostomus carolinensis | reverse complement strand
TTTTTTTTTTTTTTTCCCCAGCAAAATTAATTTGAATGCCTTCTGTTAAAAAAAAACCCAAACGATCCTGAAATACAAGTCTCTCAACACAGCTTTTGAAGGACTACAGTTCATTACATTTCCGCTCCTGCAAATTGTGAGGCTGACATCTTTTAAATGTAGCAATAGTTCATAAATATAGTACTTACTTGTAGGATAAACCAAAGTATCACTACTCTGTCACTGGACACACACTTTTCCTGTTATTTGCCTGTAGTGCTTTTCTTGTATTTGATACAAATTTTACAGGAATTTATACGCATCAGCTTTAAGAATTGTTACTTCTCTTTACTGTTTTCCCCCCCTTCCCTTAGAAGTTTTACATGTGAATGTAGCAACAATCAACAGTGTTTTGGGGTTTGTTTTTTTTTTTTT
>NW_010349577.1:0-416 GCF_000700745.2 Antrostomus carolinensis | reverse complement strand
TCAAAGGGCTTTTTAAAAAAAAATAAAAAAATAAAAAATTGGGAATTCTGAGGGCACATGGATGACAACCAAAGTATTGTCACACTTTGTTGCCTTTGGTTCATCCTGGAATTTTATTAATAGGCACCCTTGGAGTATTTAATTGTTCAATTTAATTCAGAAAATAAACCCTCATGATTTATTCAGATTATTTCAGAAGTTAAATCTCTATGAATGTTTATAAAATTGGATGTAAATTATGGGTTTGGTTTTTTTTGTACTTCAATAGCATTTTATATCTCTAAAAACAAAACAGATACTGAAAAGAAACCATATTTTCCTAAAACCCACTTTAGCCATGTAATTTTCTGTGCCTGTAGTAAGTATCTGTAAGTCTTAAAATACACCTTGCTTTCTTTGGCTTCATCTATATAAAG
>NW_010349576.1:0-416 GCF_000700745.2 Antrostomus carolinensis | reverse complement strand
TGGTGGAGAACACGGACGAGACCTACTGCATTGACAACGAGGCCCTGTATGACATTTGCTTCCGCACCCTGAAGCTGACCACTCCCACGTACGGGGACCTCAACCACCTGGTGTCGGCCACCATGAGCGGTGTGACCACCTGCCTTCGCTTCCCCGGCCAGCTCAACGCTGACCTGCGCAAGCTGGCGGTCAACATGGTGCCTTTCCCCCGGCTGCACTTCTTCATGCCGGGCTTCGCGCCCCTCACCAGCCGCGGCAGCCAGCAGTACCGAGCCCTGACGGTGCCCGAGCTGACGCAGCAGATGTTCGACTCCAAGAACATGATGGCCGCCTGCGACCCGCGCCACGGTCGCTACCTGACGGTGGCCGCCATCTTCCGGGGCCGCATGTCCATGAAGGAGGTGGATGAGCAGATG
>NW_010349575.1:0-413 GCF_000700745.2 Antrostomus carolinensis | reverse complement strand
CTGGGATTCTGAGCTGTCCAGGAGGTGGTTTCAGTGAAGTTTTGTTGGCCTGTAAATCACTGATGAGAAATGATGGCTTCAATATTACAGGCAATTAAAATATAATGAATAGATTAAGTGCATTCAGGTTGGCATGAGATTTTCTGAAAGCTGGTTTTGGTTCTCCAACCATATACGTTTGGATTTTACAGTCAGAAGAGGTCGTTATCATCAGCTGGCTTTTGTTTTACATTATCTTCAGCTGATGGGAACTGGTCAAAATGTCTTGAGTGGTTAAGGACTTTAAAGGAGCCATCTTCTAATTTTGAGTGGCTGGAGGTGACTACATCTGCTGTGTTTTGTCTCATTGTGTCATGTTCTCTGTGCAGGAAATACTGAATTTAGTTAAAATAAAATAAAATAAAATAAAATAA
>NW_010349574.1:0-416 GCF_000700745.2 Antrostomus carolinensis | reverse complement strand
TTTAAGGTCCCTTCCGACCCAAACCAGTGTGCCTTTCTATGATCTCTTGGGGTTTGCTCATATCAGTGCTTTGAACATCACGAAGAGCAGAACACCCATGGGCAAAGCCTCAAAGAGAAGTTTACTCTTAGGCATCAAAGCTCTTTAAAATGTGCTGTCAGTTGACTTTCTACTATCCACATGTTCTAGTACATCTGAGGAACATCTTGTGTCTGGCCCTGGGTGGTGTTTTGAACTTGATACTGTGATAGAGGAGCAGGGATGGAGTGAGAGATGGTGGTAGATAGAGATGGAGCTCGCTGAATGGGGTCTGTGGACAATGCAGAGTCGTTGAACTTAATGGGAAGGTTGGGAATTCTTTCTGGTGACAAATGTAGAAAGTAGAACAAAGTTCCTGAGATAGGAAGGAAGAGAAG
>NW_010349573.1:0-416 GCF_000700745.2 Antrostomus carolinensis | reverse complement strand
TGAAGTTTCTAATTGTTCCTCATGTCGTTGTCCCCCAGACTGTGAGTGCATCTGGACAGACTGGATTGATGTGAGTTACCCAAATAGTTCTGACAAAAACAGTGGCGACTACGAAACCTTTGAGAATATTCTAAAGAACAACTCCTCGTGGGTCTGTGCAAAAGTGGAGAATGTTTCATGCAGAGCAGAGAAATTCCCCAGCATTCCCATTGAAAATTTACAACAGAAAGTGGAATGCAATGTGAACGTGGGGCTGACTTGTAACAACAGTGATCAGCAGATAGGAGGTGTAACATTAATACCTGTCTGCCTCAACTACCAGATCAGTGTCTGCTGCGTCCCCAACATACCCGAGTGTGTTACAGGCACCACTGTGAGCACCACGACAGCCCCACCTTCACCCACAACAACCACAG
>NW_010349572.1:0-415 GCF_000700745.2 Antrostomus carolinensis | reverse complement strand
TTTGTTTGTTTGTTTCTTTTTCTGTCCCAACTCCAACCTTCTCAGCTGGGTGGGTGGTATGTCCAGCTCTGGAGGGTTACACGCATGCTCGCCCCTGTGTCACTTGGATGTGAGCGTGCGAGCGGAGAGCGGCGCTGCTAGCGAGTGTCCTGCCCACGAGGATGGTGTTGGAGGGTTGTTCAGGGTGGGCTGAGCCAAACTGATCGAGGAGGGACAACCATGGGTGCGTGTGAATTCCCACTTTCTACAAAGAGTGGAGATCCAGGTGCCTCTCCCTGCACATCTGGCCACATGTGGGTCTGGGGGGTTTCAGCACGTGGAGGTTGCACGTGTGACATTGGCGGTAACAACGAGAACAGCTTTGGGGCTGCGCTGTGAGATGTGGGTCCTGCTTCTGTGCGAAGGAGAGGGCGTT
>NW_010349571.1:0-416 GCF_000700745.2 Antrostomus carolinensis | reverse complement strand
CCCTTCCAACCCTAAACATTCTATAATTCTATGATTCTATATGCTTGGTTGAATCTAAGTAATGAAGAGGCTGGGAAGCACAAGTACATCCCCATAGCTGTGCCAATGGTGAAACAGTTCTAGCTCAACAAATATTACAAAACTGGAATTACAACACATGTAACCAATGTTGACCCACAACTATTTTGAAGATATCTAAAGCTCTGACTTTAAAAAGGAGTCAAACATAATTTAACCAGGAAAATACTATGCTGAGTTGCTAATCGCTCCACTTACATGATGGTGAGCAGCCCTTGGTAGGGTGTAGGAGTTCCTAATTGGGACTAAGACTGATAATGGGCCATGAAATAGCCCATGGGATTTTTAATGAGATGTGGGATACATAGACTGAATTTCATCAGGCAATTTGCAAGCAA
>NW_010349570.1:0-416 GCF_000700745.2 Antrostomus carolinensis | reverse complement strand
CCTCCCATGACCTCACTTTGGAGCATCCCCTCCTGTCACCCCGATTTTGAGCACCCTCTCACATCACCCCACTTTTGAGCATCCTTTCCCATTACTCCACTTTGGAGCATCTTCTCCTATCAATCTAATTTTGAGCATGCCCTCCTGTCACCCCATATTTGAGCATCCTTTCTTGTCACCCCACTTTTGAACACCCTCTCCTGTGACCCCACTTTTGAGCATCCTCTCTTGTCACCCCACTTTTGAACATCCTCTTCTGTGACTCCTCTTTTGAGCACCCTCTGTTGTCACCCCACTTTTGAGCATCCTCTCCCATGACCCTGCTTTTTAATATCCCCTCCCATGACCCCACTTGTGAGCATCCCCTGCCATCACCCCACTTTTAAGCATCCCCTGCCATCACCCCACTTTTTAAC
>NW_010349569.1:0-416 GCF_000700745.2 Antrostomus carolinensis | reverse complement strand
AACCAGCTCTGGCCCAGCTCACCCCAGGACAATAAGACATGAAGAATTAGCAAGTTAATAAATGCTGTGGGTGAGTCCTATCAACCACTTACCCTTCTTGGATCAGCTCTGGTTTATAGTCATCTGAGGCCCATGTGTTCTCATGCCCCCTTGCTCTAGGGGTGTTTCCCTCTTTCAAATCTTGGGAAGACCTGGCAAAGGAAAAGAAACCCCCCTCGTGGCTGCCAGGGACAAACACCTGAAACCTCAGTTCAATGCACACTGAGAAGAAGGTGAGTCACAAGGTTCTGGTGGAGGATATTCCAAGGGCTGAGCTGTAACCAGCACAAGGAAGCACTGACTTCAGTGTCGCACAACTGCTTGGAATTGAAAGGGTTAAGCAGCAACATTTGCCTTCCAATACCTGAAGGGGGCCT
>NW_010349568.1:0-415 GCF_000700745.2 Antrostomus carolinensis | reverse complement strand
GGGAATTTCTGGCTGAAAACCACTTCCTTTCCACAGTATCCTGAATATCTTCCTATAACAAAATGCCTCCAAACACAGATCTTGTTATATTGGACCTTCTTTTGTATAGTGTTCAAGCACCAACTGGTGTGTCCTTATCTAAAGAAGACAAAGATAGCTGTAGCACTGAAACAAATGACTTGTGCCTTGGGGTAACATCTCTACTTACATGTAATTTAAACCTTCCAGTAAGGATGTGCACACTTTTTTTTAAGTAATATTAACTTTCTCTGACAGTTTTGTTGCACAAAAGTGAAATGATGGCAGTTGATGTAGCTTTCTGTACCTACTGAGTTGAGAAACGTAGCACAACCTACGTGAAGGTGTTGTAAGTGGTGTGGTTTGAGCTTGTCTCGTAGGGTTTTTGAAAGACCAC
>NW_010349567.1:0-408 GCF_000700745.2 Antrostomus carolinensis | reverse complement strand
ACACACACACACACACACACACACACAGTCTTCCGTGTTATATCCCCTTTGCTTGGTTGATAGGATGAAAACCAGTGAGATTTTTTACTATGCAGAAGGTGTCTTCTGAGCAGCTCTGAATCTGTGTTGGAGCTGAATTACGTTTCTTTCTGTGTTTTAATACTTTTCCATTCACACCTGTGATATAATACTGTGTGTGATCCTAGGCAATTAAATCCAATCAAGCTGCAACTCTGCAAGCACCCTTGAACAAGACAGATTGCCAAGTGGCCAGCCTTCATCTCAACCCTCTGCCCAGCACTGCTGTTATTTCAGCTGTGACTTTCTGGTGGCAGGAGTGATTTGGCAGAGCAGGAGTCAGGTAGGAGCTGTTACCCAGTTGCTGTGTATAGGAGGAAGTGCATGGTG
>NW_010349566.1:0-415 GCF_000700745.2 Antrostomus carolinensis | reverse complement strand
TTCCCAATATCTGATTCCCCAGATACGGCCAATTAACCATATGTCATCCTCTGGTTGTTTGACTTTAATTTCTATTCTGTTACATTCTGATGGAGATCTAAATCCCCTTACGGACCCTCAGACCCCGGAGCCGTCAAATCCATGCTGTGGTGGAATGCAGCCTGGGGGTCCCCAAGTAATGTTTATATATTTATCTCCTACCGTTGACAAATCTGAGGCTATTGTCTCGCAACCCCAATAACCGCAATAAAAATGGCCTGGATAATTACAATAACTCTTTCCAGGATTGGTAGCTGGACACACATAGAATGCTTTAGAGTTGGCTTCTGTCTCCTCCCCAGCCTCTCTGGTTATCGACAGGAATCATTGAGACTAATTGCACAGTAAAATTCCAATTTCCCGGAGAGGTCTGATT
>NW_010349565.1:0-415 GCF_000700745.2 Antrostomus carolinensis | reverse complement strand
GTTTATTTTGATGCTGGCAGCCATGCAATATTGCCACTGGTGCTACAGACAGGAACACAAGGCTGATGGGTGCTGTCATTTTCAGAGCTATTAGCATTACAGGAACTGAGAAAGCATGGAAAATAGCTGCAAATATGTAAAGAAATAGAAATTATTAAAATTTGGGAAATAATTTAAACAAACAACAGAAATAAAAAAAAGACCAAGTATTGAGCAACATGCTCAATTTCCTAATGCATTTTGATAGCTTATTAAGCCTGTAAATCCACAGTAGCAGAGACAGACACAGATATTTTAAAATTTAGTTACACTTGGTTAGAACTGTAGTATTCCACAAAATGGATAAAATCAGAAATGTTTCAGTTTTTATTCTCATTATCTGAGTTGTAAAATGATAAGCATGGAAAGATGCTGT
>NW_010349563.1:0-416 GCF_000700745.2 Antrostomus carolinensis | reverse complement strand
CGCTCCGGGACTGCCGCCGCTCCGCTCCGCTGGCGCCCCGCCGCCACACCAGGGGTGAACGCCGCAGCTACCGCCGCAACTGCCGCCCTCGCGCCGCATCCCGCTACAAAATGGCGTTGCTAGGAACTTCATCAGGAGCGCGGCGGGGCGTCACACAGGGACACCCGCGGCGTCACAAGGCCCCGGGGGGCCTCCCGGAGGGCTCTCTCCCCCCGCGTCTCTTCTGGGCAGGAACACGCTCCCGCTGCAGCCTGCCCGGCGCTGAGGTGGCCCCGTCACTCGGTGTGCCTTTCGAGGGCGGTTGAGGACACCGGCCCCCTTCCTCCGGCCGCCCTCAGCGGTACGGCCCCCTCAGCTCGGGAAACGCCCTTCACCCTCCCGGGTCTGCTACTCGGACTGATACAGCTGCATTTCAC
>NW_010349562.1:0-415 GCF_000700745.2 Antrostomus carolinensis | reverse complement strand
TTTTTTTTGTGTAAAACACTGTAGGTACGTGGGCAAAGATTATTCTGCTGCCCAGGAACAAATGGAAGACGACATGAAGGCATTCTATAGTCAGAACAGTACCGTGTCACTAGCTCCGTCTCTGAGTGTGGGGCAGCTTGTTGCAGTACACGCCGAAGAAGATGCCTGGTTGCGTGCTCGGATAATTTCTCGCGAAGACAACAGGATAAAGGCAAGAAACTACTTCTTTTGGCACTAGGAGAAAGACTTGAAACAATCTTGTTTTTCAGATACACCCTCTATTCCTAAATATACTGCACTAGCATTTGTGCCTGTCTTGCCCTGAAGTACTTCTGTTTTCAGTTATGTGAGAAATTGAGACCTTTTTTAAAGATCTGTGATGGCCAAAATTAAGTGGTCTTTCAGATTTTTTTTT
>NW_010349561.1:0-415 GCF_000700745.2 Antrostomus carolinensis | reverse complement strand
TATGTGTCATAAGAGGCAGGTGCAGCATGGAGCAGGGCTGGCTGCCGCGCAGGATACGCGCTGACAGGGGAGCGCGGGTGGTGCAAAGCAGCCGTCAGCTGCCCCATCCATCAGAGCCGGCCGCCTTCAATGGTTTATTGTTCTAATAATTGTGCAGACACGTGGAAGGGGGTGCCTCGACATTCGCCGCTTGTTTTGAGTAGCCATTTCCTTTGCTGCTCCGCCTGCTTTTCCCTCAGGAGGCCGCATCCTGAGCTCCGGGGGTAGCAGCGCCAGCCATCCCCAATGCTGTCCCCACCACCGTCCCTACAGCCAGCGGGGCAGGAAGGTGGGAGGAAATAATGTCCCCAGCAGTAGGAAATGTGGGTGGGTACTGGTGGTACAATCCCACCACCTTGACAAGCCCAGAAAAACA
>NW_010349560.1:0-415 GCF_000700745.2 Antrostomus carolinensis | reverse complement strand
TGTTGATGGGTCTCACTCATTCATGACCCATTGTTGAGTCTCGAAGCTCTTTGTTGATGGTTTTGACTTGTCCTTGAGCAGAAGAAGACAGCAGTTGGAAAGGAGAAGGTGGTGGTTGAATATCAAGAGCTGCACAAGTTTTTGGAGGAGCAAGAATCGTTCTTCTTGGCCAAGCTGGAGGAGTTGGACACGGAGATAACGAAGGGACATGAAGAAATCCTCAGCGAGCTTTTGAAGGACACCATGAGGTTGGGGAGTGAGGTTGAGGAGATGAAGAGGACGTGTCAACTACCAAGTTGTGAACTTCTAAAGGTGAGACCTCCCAACTTGGAAGGTACTTGTGGTTGAGTTGGGTCTTCCCAACATGCTTAATAATGTAATATAATTAATAATAATTAATAATAATAATAATAAT
>NW_010349559.1:0-415 GCF_000700745.2 Antrostomus carolinensis | reverse complement strand
AGTAGCTTGTCATGAAATAGTGCATAAAAAACCCAAAAAAGTTGTAACTGCTAGTGGTCATTTGGGAGCTATTTGTAATAATCTGGCTCAGGTAATGCAGACACACGTAAAACTATATGCAAAGTACCACCTTGCTACCATGAAGGACAAGAGGTCACACAAAAGAGACAGACACTACATTTCATCATTACTCAACTTACTGTGGAAGAAAAAAGAAAAAAGGCAAAAAAAACCCCACTGCACACAAATTATATGGTTTTATATGGGTTTGATATCTAAAATATTACATACAAATAGTTAGTAAAATGAATGAAGATGTAAAATCTCGAGGATAAGGAAAAAGTAACTTTGATTAGCTTTCTAAAAACATGAGCACAATGTAGTATACTTTGAACTACAGCAGACGTAAAAATTG
>NW_010349558.1:0-414 GCF_000700745.2 Antrostomus carolinensis | reverse complement strand
TTTTTTTAACTTAAAAGGTGTGTGGAGGTTTCCAACCACTGACTGCAGCGCTTGTGGAATAAACCAGTTCCCCGTGAGATGTGTTCTGGATCAAATGTCTGGGTGCCCTTGTCTCAAACCACTCTTCCCCTGGCCATACAGAATCCTGAGATGAGCTCTGTTGAGAATAGCACTTTTCTTCTTGGAATTCAGCCCTGAAGGCAACAAATAACTAAAGAGCAGAAAGAGCTGTGGAAGATGCTACAGTGGGGTGTAGCTAGAAAATAATTGGGAGGCTTCAAGGATACCACACTGAGTTTTCCCTTGGTTCTTACCCTCATGATGGGATTTTGTAAGCTCTGGAACAACCTCTCTAGGAAGGTAATCGGCTTACAGAGATGATATTGGTCTAATGTTGCCTTGTTTTACTCTTTT
>NW_010349557.1:0-415 GCF_000700745.2 Antrostomus carolinensis | reverse complement strand
TCAAAGTAAATCTTGCCAGAGGCTAGTGTGCTACGTCAGTACTATCTCAAAGGTTGTACTAGACTTGGACAACACAGATATCAAGCAATAAAACGTCACATATGTGAATTAACTAATGGCTTTGAATCTTAGAAATTGTTAAGAGTCTATATTAAAGTTTTACATTGCTGTTGATTTTTAAAGACAATCAAAGGATTCCTTATGAAAAATTTTCACAATCAAGCCTCCTTTTTTCTCTCCTTTTTTCTGATAGGTATTTGGTACTGAAAAAATTTCTGTTGTTATAAGCCTCTGCAAAAAGAATTCAGCTTAAAACAGTTTCTGTCTATTGACTTGCCTGAAGCCTCCTTACTTTGATCCCTTCTTCCCATAGTTATCTACTATTACTGCTCTGGATTGCCTTAGTGAAACCAAT
>NW_010349556.1:0-415 GCF_000700745.2 Antrostomus carolinensis | reverse complement strand
GTTTTCTTTTAGAGAACGACTGGAACTACTTTTTAAAGTCACCTTATCGAGCACCAACAGATCAGCAGGACAGTCTCAGATCCATCTTTACAAACATGGGACTCAAACATAAATGAGGGCAAGGCTTTTACTAGCTCACAAAATTATGGCATTTGGGAACAATGCAGGATCATACATGAAATACCATATCAAAGAAACCTCAACAGCATGCTTTGTCTCAAGAGCACTGGCTTGTGATTCATCAGAGCAGGTCTCAGATGTTATTGGCAAGTGCCATTTCAAAATCAGGGCTATGCATCTGGATTTCCCCTTCTACCTTTTTTTTTTTTTGTTTTTTTTTTAACATCTCCAGTTCAAATTACATTAAACTGACAAGGATTACAGCTAAATACACACAACATTGTCCAAAACCCTT
>NW_010349555.1:0-415 GCF_000700745.2 Antrostomus carolinensis | reverse complement strand
GCTACTTCCTACAGCAACTCTGTTCTCTGGCTCTTCTCTGTTACCCAGGAGTACATCCCCTTCCCCCACCATGTCTATTTTAAAGCCCTGTTAATCAGCCCAACCAACTTGCTTCCTAGAACATTCCTGCCCCTACTGGTCAGTTGCGTCCCACCTGACATCCACATACCTGGCCTCTTTAAAGTGTGCCTGAGATCATAGTAACCATAACCCTGATCACGACACCATCCACACAGCCATTCATTCAACTGATTCGTTCTCCTCCTTCTGCCTGGGTCCTAGCCTTCAACTGGGAGGATAGAGGAGAACACTACGTATGCTCCTGATCCCTTCAACAGCTTCCCAAGGGGCATGAAATATCTTTTAATATTTCTTAATTTCCTAGTTGCAGCCTCCTGTGATGCAACTTGAAAGA
>NW_010349554.1:0-415 GCF_000700745.2 Antrostomus carolinensis | reverse complement strand
ATATATATATATATATTTTTTTTAGTTGACCCAGCAAAAGGGGAAAAAGTAAAACTAATTCCCTGTGAAAATCTATTTTTCATTCAATAGCACCTTGTTGTCCCCAAGGTAAACAAGTTAAGTCTTGTTTCATAAGCTTCTTACTGTAAACAGAGGAGCTTGCACTAAAGCAGAGAAGGCAAAAGTAGAACAAACATTGTATTGAGAAGAAACATCTCTATTACAGTAAGGCCAGCTGAAGTCAAGGTTCTATTGTGCCATAGCTATATATAGACTGTTCAGAATAGGGTAGAACAGCATAACCTGAACTGTTTGTCCTATAGAGTCGAGATAGATATAGAATCAATGAAAAGGGATACCACAGAAACTGAGGGAACAGTTTTCTCTTGCTGCTAAATATCTAAAAGGCATTCAC
>NW_010349553.1:0-414 GCF_000700745.2 Antrostomus carolinensis | reverse complement strand
GGAGTCTCTGGAGGTCCCTGCCCCTCCTGGGGGTCTCTGCCATCTCAGAGTCCCTGCCCCTCCCAGGGATCCCTGCCACCCTTGGTCCTGCTCAGGGCCCAATTGCACCCAAGAAGCTGGATCCTGGGAGGGGGTGTGCAGAATGGAGCATCAGACCCCCAAAGACCAGGGGTCCCCAGGATGGGGGGCACCAAGCTGTGGGGCAGCACCCATGGCACCCCTGCCCTCTGCCTGCAGGTGAACAGGGAGATCGTCTGTGGGCTGCGGTGCCTGCACCTCACCTACCGCCGGGGTCGGCCCGGTGAGTGGGGCCAGGGGTGGTGGCAAGGGGGGGGCTGTGCCACCCCATCCCCACTCACCCATTTCCCCCTCTCCCCTTCTCACCCAGTGGACCGCGACGTCTTCATGGTGGGC
>NW_010349552.1:0-414 GCF_000700745.2 Antrostomus carolinensis | reverse complement strand
AGCCATGGGCAGTGAGACTTGGGCTGCCTGGGAAATTGTTCTGGCTGTGATGGCCCCTGGCAGGGCCAGCCCAGAGGCTGCAGGGCTGGGCCTTCATGCACTGGAATTAATTAGGAGAAATTCAAAGCAAATGAGAGCTATCAATACTGAAACAGGAATTCAGATTCCTCCAGGACACTTTGCTTTGGTAACTGCTCCCTTGGAGCTTGGCCTTGCAAAGTGTTCATGTCATGGCAGGAGGAATTGATGCAGAATATCCAGGAGAAATTACAGTAATTCTGTTAAACAATAGTGACCAGGATTGGATTATTCAACCCCATGACAGGGTAGCACAATTACTGATATTGCAATTTTAAGAACGATTGTGAAAAAAGGAGATCCACCTCCAATCACCACCGTTTGTGGAGATAAAGG
>NW_010349551.1:0-414 GCF_000700745.2 Antrostomus carolinensis | reverse complement strand
TCAAATCTAGTCCCAGAAGAAATTCTGACTGGATAGATATAGCATTCCAGGATCTCTTTTCTTCAGGTTTCTTTGTCAAAACAGGTGGTGTGATCTCTAAAAATAAAAACTTTTCACAATATTTATTGTAGAATATAATGTGTGGTACTCTAGCTCTTGTGCAAGACTTCCTGATAAGGGAATTGCTGAAAACCCCACCACAAAACTTGCCCTCCAAAACCATAATGTCCTGAAATATCTCTCTCAGAAAAATTATGTCAATATATATTTTATGCTTATGTTGCTTTGTGTTTGATGTGTGCTCAGTCACAAGATTGTTCAGTGATCAACTCTAGTGAAAATAATTTGGAGCTCCATATAGCTTTAAGATTGTACACAGGATGCAGAGCACCTCTTGTTTTCAATAGTCTTTGT
>NW_010349550.1:0-414 GCF_000700745.2 Antrostomus carolinensis | reverse complement strand
GGTTGGTTTTTTTTTTGGTTGGGTTTTTTTTTTGAGCACTGAAATGGCCTTTATTTCCTCTGAATGAGGTGATCATCTTTCTGCTCATGAAGCTGAAGGGCCAGAAGTGCTGTGGCATGAAGCCCCGTGTTTATACCCACAGGTCAGATATCACACCCGTTCATCACATCACTGTGTTTAATAGGGATTTGGAGGTAATTCCTTGAATATTATGGCCAAGTCCTGGGGTCTGCTGAGCAGAGGTTGTGTTTGCTATGTGGTGATAAACTGTGGCCTGTGACTGTGTGACAGACTTACTGCTCTGTCTTCTGGAGATGAGGTGAGGCTCTGTTTGGTCTGCTTGGTGCTCATACTCAAAGTTTAGTTTCCATGGTGTAACTGTTTATATTCTGCCATTCAACCCTCTTAACACAG
>NW_010349549.1:0-414 GCF_000700745.2 Antrostomus carolinensis | reverse complement strand
TTCTATTTTTCTTAAATTGTCGCATTATCAACTGTCTGCTTAATTGTGTAATTACTCCACTGAAAATATTTTACCAGTCCTCAAACATACTTTTTCACCGTCTGAGAATCATTTGTTATGACCTCCGTAACATTCTTTTGGCAACTCCTTCATTGTTGACTCATTGTCGACTTTGCTGACCTTCCCCGAATCTCTCTGCTCTCATTATAAACTCTTTAGAGGCTATGTTCTTGGCAAATTCTCTTATTGTCTCTGTTAGTTTAGGTGCTTCTATCTCTTTTCCAGGATCTAATTAGGTGATTTCTGCTAACTAGACTTTAAAAAAGATTTTGTTAACCAAAAAATTTGCTATACAATTTCTTTGATGAGCTGACAAAGGTTGGCCTAATATTTCATTTCCTTGGTAATTATAAA
>NW_010349548.1:0-410 GCF_000700745.2 Antrostomus carolinensis | reverse complement strand
CCAACAGGTCTGTCCCCAGCCTGTACTGGAGACACCAGAGACACCACACACCCAGATAAGAGGTGGAGGCATCCAGGTGGCTGCTGGCCACCACAAGCAACGCCAAGGCCAACCGTGGTGCCAGCGTGGTGAAGGATGAATCTGGCTGTGGCACCATTCTGGTGGAGTTACCTTGATTTTCTTGAAGTCAACAGGTTTCCGGATGAGCTCGTAGTACTCTGGCAGCTCCTTGCGGGAAGGCAGCTGGATGAAAACCTCGCTGAGCTGCCGTCCACTACTACTGCAAAGAGAAACCGCGCGTCAAAGCGAGTATCCAGCTGTGCACCGACGGGCAGAGCCGCGGCAGAGCTGCTCCAAACCCATCCCTCCTCCTCGGGGAGAACGTGTGTGTGTGTGTGTGTGTGTGTGTG
>NW_010349547.1:0-414 GCF_000700745.2 Antrostomus carolinensis | reverse complement strand
GAATATCTGTATTTTTAGAATATCTGTAAAAATCAGTCTGGTAATAGAAGGATCACAGAAGACAGCACTCTGTAAGAATAAAACATATGAACAGTAAGTACTTGTGACACAGTTGCTGAAAAATTGAGAACTATATTATTATTTTTCTATTAATAATAAAAAAATGTATTAAATACTGTGCCTCTATTGCGCTATGCCAGCAAGATGATTCCTAGGAGTGATATGATGTGAACTCAAACCACAAATTGGGACTCATTTGGAAGAATAACAAGTGGAGTTTTGTGCCAACGAGAAACAATCAAGCAGATGTTTATTCTATGACAACTGTCTGGGAAATTCCTCGAGCATAAAGATAAGGCAACTGCATAAAATTCTTATTGATTTTTAAAAGACACTTGATAGAGTGCATCAAAA
>NW_010349546.1:0-414 GCF_000700745.2 Antrostomus carolinensis | reverse complement strand
GCGTGAACGAGGCTTTCTGTGTGGTTGGACTGGGCAACGGGGATTTCTCACCTCAATGTCCCTACAGGGATGGATGATCCCAGTAGAGAAATGAGGTTGGGACCATCCAAGCCACCTCCCCACACCGTGGAGCAGCACATCACCACGTCCAAAGCCCAGAATCAATTGTTCTGACGAGAGAATTACGGCGCCTGCTCGCAGCGCTTTGGTTTTTCATTAAATCACAATAAAATACCACTGGCCTATGATCTCCTGCGAGACCACTTGGAATGATTTATGGATTCATTTTCACTTGACAACCAGCTGGGAGAGCAGGAACTGAGAATCTAAGAGATATATTAAAAACAAATCAAATTAAACAAAAATATTGATACACAAACCCTGCCCGGCAATGAACGGGATGAATCAACTCCA
>NW_010349545.1:0-414 GCF_000700745.2 Antrostomus carolinensis | reverse complement strand
TTTATTGGCAAAAAATGGGAGAAAAATGGGATTTTTTTGGGGAAAATGGTGGTTTTGGGGCAGAAAATGGGATTTTTGGGGGGTAAAAGGGTTTTTTGGGGGCAGAAAAGCAGGTTTTTTTGGGGAAAATGGGGTTTTGGGGGGAAATTAGGGGTTTTGGGGGGAAAATTGGATTTTTGGGGAGAAAAATGTGGGATTTTTGGTGGATAAAGGGGGGGAAATTGGGAGTTTTTGGGGAAAAATGGGGAGGGAAATGGAAAAAAAATGGGAGTTTTGGGGGGAAAAATGGGGTTTTGGGGTTAAAATTGGGTTTTTGGGGGGGAAATGGGTTTTTTTGGGGGTAGAAATGGGGTTTTGGGGGGGGAAACGGGGAGGAAAATATGAAAAAAATACAATTTTGGGGGGAAAATGGGT
>NW_010349544.1:0-414 GCF_000700745.2 Antrostomus carolinensis | reverse complement strand
AAGAAGCAAACAGGTCAAATGAATTTGTCTGAGGCTATGCAATGAGTAATCAGTAATGGAAAGGCTCAGAACAGTATTAACAGTTTCTGACATTCAGTACCATGGTTAGATAAAGGAACAAGGCTGTCTCTCAATTTACTTTAAATTAAAGCAGTTCATTAAAGTTAAGGAAAATAGACAACTTTACCATTTCTACCTGTGCCTGTTGTTTAGATTGCTGAGATACTACAATCCACATCTGTAAGTGGTGTGAAAAGGACACGTTATCTCACTGAGGTGATCAAAGTAGTAGTACAAAATAAATAAGTCTACCAAATCTGGCAGAACACAATTTCAAGGTATATGGAACCTCACAGCAGTATCTATCTGCATATACGTTCTTTATCATAATAAGTAAAATATGCTGCCAGTCTT
>NW_010349543.1:0-414 GCF_000700745.2 Antrostomus carolinensis | reverse complement strand
AGTGGTGGACTTACTACAGGTTTTTGTTAAATTATACCCTTCAACTTTTCTCAGCAGCAAAAAGCAAAATACTACTTTGTACGTTTCTTTCACCAGAAATTAGGTACTGTTAAATGAATGTATAAATTTAGTATTTCAAAGTTGTCTGATTCAAAGTCCATTGAAATGAGAGACAAAATCCTAATTCACTTCAATGGACTGTGAGTCAGCTCCTTTTAGTTTAAAAATTGCTAATGTGGAAGCTGTTACATCCTTATTAAAATACTTTGTGAAAAGCTTTAACAATTGTACAGTTTCTTTTCTTTTACTTCATTTAAAGAAAACATGCAGATCTTAATTTTGGTCATGTTTCACATGTACATATGAGGAAAAATAGGACAAAATATCTTTATAAGATTATTTAACTTTTCATAG
>NW_010349542.1:0-413 GCF_000700745.2 Antrostomus carolinensis | reverse complement strand
GTGTGTGGCTGAGTGCTCCCGGCACAGGGCAGAGCAGCCGTCAGTGGGATGGAATCTGTTGGGCAGGAGGGCTTGTTCTGCTGGGTGCTGAGTGTCCCGACTCACTAGAGGACGTTATATACTTCTGTACCTGTGCAGGTGAAGGGTATTAGAGGCAGCACCTTTGTAACCAAGAATGGAAAAATCCACTTAATGTGCTGAATGTGATCTGAGTAAAAGCGCTCACGTAGCCATAGCGATGTGGGGATGTACGGGAAGGTTTGTGGGACTGAGGTACCTTTTTCTTAGACCGACTGGTACCTCTGCAGAAATCCTGCTTGATTTGCTGGAGTGTGAGCTTGTGGTAGCCTTGTCACAGCCCTAATTTAATAAAATGCCTCTACCAGGTGCCAGGAAAGGTAAGGGACTTGGGG
>NW_010349541.1:0-413 GCF_000700745.2 Antrostomus carolinensis | reverse complement strand
AAGATTTATCAATCCATTTGTACATACACACACATGTGTATACACATTATATATATATTTCACATATATAGGTTTTCTAAATTGAAAGAAAAGTTAGAAGTTACAACCAGAGTCTTCTCTCCTACCACAAACTAAAAATTTGGGAAATAAAATGACGTGCTTATAAATATTCTAAGTTTCCTAAGACTAACCTATAACACCTTAACAACAAGCTAGGTTCGTGAATCATTACTGGACAGAAATTTTTGCCACAGTCTACCCAAAATTACTTGTGAAACTGAATTTAATTTTTACTATCTGACAAAGAGAGAGATTGACATTAGCTATCAAGAAAGAGTTTATGACAGTTGAAAGCAAAGCCTTATTGTCTGAGAAAGATGCACCAAATTTCATAAAAAGAATTTGGGTTTCCT
>NW_010349540.1:0-414 GCF_000700745.2 Antrostomus carolinensis | reverse complement strand
ATCCCCGACATTCTGTGATTCTGTGATCACCTGTGTACTGAGAGTACTTGTGGTCACCTCACGCTAGAAAGTTGGGGATGCATGACTTGCCCATCACAGATCCACCCTGACTCCTCCTGATCAACCTCTTTTCCTTCAACACTCCTAGAAATGGCTTCCCGGGTTAGTTGCTCCATTTCCTCCTCCAGGATCGAGGTGAGGCCACCTGGCCAGCAGTTCCTCAGTTCCTTCTCTTTGCTCTTCTTTAAGAGGGAGATGGCATTTGCTTTCTTCCAGTAACCAGGACCCTCTCTCCTTGGTGGGACTTTCCAAAGGTCATGGAGTGTGGCCCCACAAAGACATGAGGAAGCTCCCGCATGGGTGCATCTTGCCAGGCCCCTGGATTCGTGCAGGGCCAGTGTCAGCGTGCCCTGC
>NW_010349539.1:0-413 GCF_000700745.2 Antrostomus carolinensis | reverse complement strand
CCCACATGAAGGCCTGGGGACAGCAAAGGCACTTGGTCTGTCCCCACCAGACCATGTCTGCTCCAAAGCTTGGCAGCCTCCTGTCAGAGAGGAGGCCACTCGACCTTCCCCTGGCCTGCGGACGTGAAACACCCACCTCCAGCTGCCAGGGCTGGGGCTGGTGACCCTTGGGGCAGAAACAGGAACCGCCCTGACCCTGTCTGTGGGACTGTCCCTGGGGCTGAGCGCTTGGGCCCAGGGCTGGTGAACTGGGCCATGGCGGGGCCTGAGGGGCCTGACATCTCCAGGTGTCATCTCATCCATCCAGGCCCATCCGCACTGGGAGAGACCTGCTCCTACTCCTACTCCTGCTCCTGCAGCTCCCCCAACCCTGGTCCCAGCCCTGGCCCCCGCCAGGGAGCTGCCCTGGGTTT
>NW_010349538.1:0-414 GCF_000700745.2 Antrostomus carolinensis | reverse complement strand
AAAAAAAGTCAGGTGATTAATTAGAAATGTTGATCACTAATGAGTTAGGACTAACTTCACAAAAACTTCCCCTACTTCCCTTGTAAATACTGGAAGTTCTTATCATGCAACAGGCAAAAAATTATATTTAGACATTATGCCTTGGATCAGTCTCACCTGACTTTAGGTGACTACAGTTTAGTTAGGTACAGGGGAGCTAGAAGCCTTTTATAATTACTGAAGAAAAACATACTTCTGTACAGTGTGATTCATCAGACCTATACTAGACATTTACTTTAAGAAGAGATGATTTGTGTCCTAGGTTGTTCAGGTACACAGACTCCAAAGGATGATTAGCCCAGTTGTGAGCATCTATGTTTTACAAAACTAATTATTAGGTGAGATAAGGATTCACAAAATGCATATGAACACACA
>NW_010349537.1:0-414 GCF_000700745.2 Antrostomus carolinensis | reverse complement strand
CCATGTCCCCAGCGTGTCCCCTCAGGATCTCACCACCATCCTCCACGATGGTGGCCTGGGCAGCCTGACCGTAGAGATCCACCACGGCGTAGACGTTGGGTGGGACGTTCCAAGCAGCAGGTCCTTGGGCCACCCCGTTAACGAAGAAGTGAAGGGTCCCATCGTCCCTCCGGACCACCCCCACCGTGTCCCCTGCCTGTGGGGACACCTTGGTCACCACCACCCCCAAGGAGAAAGGGATGTGATGAAGGATCTCCAAAGGTTGTCCCACCTTGAGGCGGTCGAGGTTGTGACCGTACTCGTCCAGGACGGTGGTGCCGTTGTGCATCACCCCGTTCCCCGTCATCATCCAGGTGCCTGTGGGGTTGGGGACAGCAGGAGACACCTTGGGGACAACCTGGGGTGGCTGAGGAA
>NW_010349536.1:0-413 GCF_000700745.2 Antrostomus carolinensis | reverse complement strand
CAAGGGAAGTGATGTAGATAAAACAAAATGTCTTTATTTCTATTAGGTACATCTATGAAAACACAAACGCTATTTTAAACACAAATTTCCATTTCTGTCAGTTTTGAAACATTACCGTGTGCTTCCTACTTCTTCTTTTCAGAGTTTGCAATGTTATCATCTTTTGATCTCCAGTTGGTGACTTCCTCATTTCAGTTTAGATTTGTCTTGTAAACTGAAGTACTCGCTTCGTTGCTTTCTCCTGTCTACATACGGTTCTCCCTTTTCTCTCCACCTCCATGTCTTCTTGGCCCTGCTGTCAAAACAGATAAGCAGAACGTATTGTTCATCGTTTATCAGAGTGAAGCTATGAGCTCTTTCAGAAACATTTCAAGAATGAAACTTTCAACATGAGACACGAGATAGAGGTTTTA
>NW_010349535.1:0-413 GCF_000700745.2 Antrostomus carolinensis | reverse complement strand
ATTCACTTTTACATTTAAAATGTATACTAATGTATACTCTTATTTGTATTCTCCATTACATCTATTCCTATTATTTATATTTACTTCTATTTTGTGTTTATGTATATATATCTTGATTTTATATCTCAATATTTAGAAATAGATAACAATAATATCTACATTCATATTATTTAAAATAAAAACCCTGCCTCTACCCCAATAATAAAAAAGACCCCAACCCTTTCTTTTAAAAAATATTTAAATAGCTTTTATCCTTATGTCTGATTTTTATATTCCTATTTGTATTTATAATAATGTATATTAATGTCTATTGCTTACTTATACATTTATCTTTACCAATGTCAAGTTATGAATAAATTTACATTCTATATTACATCTGATGCGAGTAGTTATTTCTATATTTTTATACATAT
>NW_010349534.1:0-413 GCF_000700745.2 Antrostomus carolinensis | reverse complement strand
GCAACAATAATAATGAAAGACTGACACCAAAGAGCACCTCAAATTTACACTACTGTATTGTAGTGGGCCATGAAGATTTGGAAATCAATGGGTAACTCTACAGGCCATGGACCACTTAGTTCAAAGTGTGGTCTTTGTGTCCCACAAAACTAGGTCTATTTGACATGGTGTTTTCAACCTACTTCGTATTCCTAAATTGCCACTTTCCTTGGAGAAAGCAGTTCAAATAATGAGTAGTTTGTGAGCTTAATTTCACATGAATATCTTTAATACAAACATGTAGTAGTAGAGCAATTACATTTAATGAGTGACTTCAAGTGATTAAATAAATTAATTAAAATTAAATAAAATTAATTGTCAATAATAATTATGTCTAATGTAATTTAGATCATGTCAGCAGGTTTTCTGTCTTT
>NW_010349533.1:0-413 GCF_000700745.2 Antrostomus carolinensis | reverse complement strand
GGAAAGAGGTGTCAGGCTCCAGGCCTGCCAGCTCACAGCCTCTCGGCAAGCTTCTCGCCCAGGGGCTGACAGATGCAGGCATCCACAACCAGCCCAGACAAACACCGCCGTGGCTGCGGAGCTGAGCTCTGCCCCCTTTTCAGACTGCCAGCCTTCCTCTGCTCCTGGGGCAGGGCTGGAGCAGAAACGAGGGCGTGGGAAAGGCTCAGGACCAGGGCTGTGGCCATCTAACCCCCAAAAAGGGATGGCACCCCAGAGCCCAGAACTGGTGGCACAAGAGGATCCTGTGGGAAGGAACAGAGGTTCTCCCAGAGGAGACTAGTTCAAGGTAAAGAGCTGATTTACAGCACAGGCATTTCTAGCCGGCTCGTGAGAGCCCTGTGGGAACTGTCGGACGGACACCCCAGCCCCCA
>NW_010349532.1:0-413 GCF_000700745.2 Antrostomus carolinensis | reverse complement strand
CGGGGGCGGGGAGGGGAGGTGGGGGGGAAAGACCTCTAGAAAATAAAAGATCTTGATCTTGCAATGTTCTACAAATAATTAATATAAAGTAACTCCACGTACAGTCAGCTTGTCTGACTTGAAAGCTAAGGCGTAATTCAGGGAGAGGTTTGGGGGCTATGAGTTCTTGGCAGGAGACACCAAGTTCCAAAGAGATTTCAGATACATGTCTGCCCCTCGGGTTTCTGCTGAGGAACTCGGGTTGTTGCCCTACCACGCTGGCTTCTGCACGCCACATCTGCAGGGGCCCGTGACTGCAGAGCCACTGGGACTGGGATGGGGTATGGGAACACAAAACCCGTCCATTGGGTGTGCAGAGACCTCAGCCTCCGCGCCGGGGCCACGTGGTGACGAGAAGGCCCTGCCTTGGCACG
>NW_010349531.1:0-413 GCF_000700745.2 Antrostomus carolinensis | reverse complement strand
GTCACTGACATATTGTCAAGACAAAAGGGGAACCTACGGCTGAACCAGGATGACCATCAACACTTATGGCACAGCTTGTGGAAAACTCCTTTCTGGCTTATCTG
Organism: Antrostomus carolinensis; assembly: GCF_000700745.2. Lineage (NCBI taxonomy): Eukaryota > Metazoa > Chordata > Aves > Caprimulgiformes > Caprimulgidae > Antrostomus > Antrostomus carolinensis. The sequence continues at coordinate 309 of NW_010349531.1, read as the reverse complement.
AGCTGGGATCCTAGTCCAGGCTGTTGAAGAACATGTGCAAATTTCAGGTGAATCTTTCTTATCTCATCACTGCCTGTGTAATATTTCCAAACCATTTCTCCTCCCAGAAGCTGAGATTCACTTGCCTGATGATGTATCTGTTGGCTTGTGTCAGTAAAGACAGTTTCTGGTCTGATGCTCCACTGCATTACCTCATATCTAGTCAGGTGTAACTCTGCTGGAACTGCTTGTGAGAAACACTGAGATAATGCAGAAGAGAAATGGGCTTGTGGTGCTTTGTGGTGGAAGAAGTGTTACTGTTCAGAGTGT
>NW_010349530.1:0-407 GCF_000700745.2 Antrostomus carolinensis | reverse complement strand
TGGCCTGAAGGAAGGTTCACTCCACTGCCCCTTCCTTAGGAGATTCAAAGCAGCACAAGGCTGGGCACAGGAGGAAGGGATCCAGTGGGTATTTTTTACCCTGCATGACCCCCAAGCCCACGGTGTTGTTGAGCAAACAAAGGGATGGGTTAAACGATTTCCTAAAACCCACGAATCACAATGGCACCTGCAACTCCCCACCAAAGTCTTGACAATTGATACGACAACAGATGGAGTAGAGACGCTTGTCCAAACATTGAAAGCTTTTTGCACTTCTGCCACAATTTTGGTGCCAGTGTTGGTTAAGATGCCTCAAATTGGGACAGTGACAATGGCATTAACAACCACAAAGGATCTTTGCGCTTGGGAAGTGAAAGACAGCTCTGGAAAACTCTGTAAGATCAGGA
>NW_010349529.1:0-413 GCF_000700745.2 Antrostomus carolinensis | reverse complement strand
TTATATTGGGGTTGGAAATAAAATCTCTCACTTTTCATGTTAAAACCTCATTAATTTTGCTGAGTGATGGGATAGAAAAAAAGAGACAGTTGGACTGGTTGGAGAATATGGAAGTTGAAGATATGATGGTGCTTAGAGATTTTAAAGATACCAGAAAGCGAGTGGGACCTTGTGTTGCTAACAACTCTCCTGCAGACATCCCAGGAGCCAGCCCTGCTTCAGCTTCCCCAGGGGGTTGGTTCCTGGTACTTCTTGAGGCAAAATAAGAGCAGAAATAAGGATCTTCGTAGCCATTTTGCATTCAACCCATTTCTTAAAGTGTGTGGTCACTGGTGGGGCCGTGATCCCATCTACTCAAAGCGCCGTGGCAAGAAGTTTGAGCTGGCAACGTGCGCTGGCAGCAGAGAGGCCAA
>NW_010349528.1:0-413 GCF_000700745.2 Antrostomus carolinensis | reverse complement strand
GAACAAGCCAAGTGACCTCAGCTGCTCCTCTCAAATCTTGCCCTTAAGGCCTTTCACCATCTTGATGGCCCTCCTCTGGACACACACCAGCAGTCTGATGTCATTCTGGGATTGAGGCACCCACACCTGCACACAATACTTGAGGTGGGGCTGCACGAGTGCAGGGTAGAGTGAGAGAACCACCTCCCTCGACTGGCTGGTTTTGTGGTGCTTGATGCATCCCAGGACAAGGTTGGCCCTTTGGCTGCCAGGGCTCACAGTTGACTCAATCTTGCTATCAGCCCAGACCCTCAGATCTCCTTCCACAGGGCTGCTATCCAGCTTCTCATCCCCCAGTTTGTAGATATAACCAGGACTGCTTTGTTCAAGGTGCAGAAAACTAGCACTTGCTCTTGTTAAATTTCATACAGTTG
>NW_010349527.1:0-413 GCF_000700745.2 Antrostomus carolinensis | reverse complement strand
GCACCAGTGACAAGGGAGCAGCCTGTTACCTCTGCCATAGAGAGCCTGGCACTGCAGGTCCGGAGACTGGCAGCGTCCCTTGTAGCAGTAGCCGGTGTCGTGCTCGCAGCTGTGCCCGTCCTGCACGTACAGGTTGGGGGGACAGGACGCGGAGGAGCCGTTGCAGAACTCGGCCAGGTCACACTGCGCATCAGCAGCGGGGCGGCACGGGGAGTTCTTCCGCTTGAACTGGCAGAGGAGGCAGAAAGGATCTTCTCTCCATCCTTCCGCACCCACCAGCACGGTCCCCTCTCAGGTCCCACACAACCCCTCCTGATGCCACCCTGAGACATGTCCCCGGTCCCTCGGGACCACCTCTGAGGCACTCAGCTCACCACACGCATGTGACACTGTCCAAGACAGCCTCCCCCGGG
>NW_010349526.1:0-413 GCF_000700745.2 Antrostomus carolinensis | reverse complement strand
TACACTTTTTGCAGCAACCCGCCATCAAAGCTCAATATCTTGTTCAGGTCTTGTGCACCGGAAAACAGTTGCCTACATAAACCAGAAGCCGCACAGGCATCCCCCTAGAAAGGGCAAAGTGTGACAAATTCCTTCTATGTCAGATCTCTTACAGCAAAATCAAGAAAGAGTTTTAAAGTGGTGCACAAAACCAGAAGCAAACATAATTGCTGCAGACAATCTAGATGCCCTACCTAATTACACAGCAAACAAGTAATGCTTGTGTATGTACAATTGGGAAAAGAGTTAAATACAGATCTTGACTTGGATTCTTCAAGAGGAGAGCATGGTCGGTTGGTTTTTGCAAGAGAAAGGTGAACTGCACAGTCAGGCAACTGCAAATACTTTGCCTCATAATTCTGCACGTGCCCTGC
>NW_010349524.1:0-412 GCF_000700745.2 Antrostomus carolinensis | reverse complement strand
GATCTAAACATTAAAAAATTATTAAGTTATTTAATTAAAATATTTCATAAAATAATAATTTTTCATAATCTTAAATAAAAATATTTTCTTTCTTAACAACCCTAAAAAATATTTTTCCTCTCAAAGAAAAAAGAATTAGGCTTTGAATGGAAATTTGAAAAGCTGCTGTCAAGAGAAAAAAATAACAAAAAAAATTTATTTTCTTTCTCGACACTCAAAAAACCATTTTTCCCCTTAAAAGAAAATTAAGTTTTTAAAATATTTTTTAATAAAAAATATATTTATTTTTACGCCTCCGCTTAACAGCTCATGGTCTGGTTTTCAGTTCACCTTCCCCTGACACCGCGATCCATGTACAGCCCGAGGCAGCAGAAAGCAACCTGGAGTCATAGAATCCCAGACTGGTTTGGGT
>NW_010349523.1:0-412 GCF_000700745.2 Antrostomus carolinensis | reverse complement strand
GCCTCCTCTGGACTTGTTCTAACTGGTCCAAATATGCTGGGAAAAGGATAAAAAAGCTGTTTTCCAAAGCAGGAGGGAGTTGGTGTGTTCTGTTCTCCTTCCCCCCCTGCTCTTGGTCTCGCTGATTCTTCAGAACCCGGAGGAACCGCTCCGGCCTCGCTGTCAGAAGCAGTTTAGCAAAGCTGGTTTGAAATCCCTGAGAGGATTAGTACCTATTTGCAGGTGGCTTTAAGAAAAGAACCAAAGCCTTGTCTTTATTTTTGAGTTCCTTTCCCCATTTTAGGAGCCTGCAGCTCCTCGGGGAGGATGGACACCCTGAGGAACCGGACGGTGGAGGAGCTCCGGGAGCTGCAGGAAGATGCGGAGGAGATCGAGCGCCTGGCGCTGGAGTCGCAGGAGGGACCTGGGGACA
>NW_010349522.1:0-412 GCF_000700745.2 Antrostomus carolinensis | reverse complement strand
TTATTATTTCTTTTTAAGGAGATTTTATTAGCCTTAAGGATGACTTAAGTCTAAGTCATGTCACACTGGGGTAGACAGGAACAAATCAGAAAAGTAAACTAGTTGGTATGGAGGAGCTGTCATCCACATTGTAAACCTTTTCTGGTTTAATATCAGGCTAGCTTGATACAGTCCTCAGAATCTGATTGTTCATATACAGATTCTGTGAATCTGGAGCACATTCTGTGAATTCCTGGGTTGTCTTTTCCAGGTTAGTTTTATATTAAAAAAAATCCAACACATGCTCCAAACACTATGCAAACACATTATGTAGGCATGGCCATGAGATGTGTTTCAAAACAGTAGTTCTGAAGCAAACTAAAGCATTAGCACAAATTTTAGCACATCTTTATCGATGATTTAGATGAGGGGA
>NW_010349521.1:0-412 GCF_000700745.2 Antrostomus carolinensis | reverse complement strand
ATCATTATCATTATCATTATCATCATCATCATTATCATTACCATTACCATTACCATTATCATTATTTACTTTTTATCATTAGGGCAACTGAACAGTAGATAATGTTGATCTGGTCCCTTTCTGAGTTTAAAAGTTTGAGACCAAATGTATTCAGCTGTGGAGTTTTAACCAGCATCTAACATGTGCTGAACTGGAGAGTAAAAACAGCCCCTAAAACATATACCATGATGGGTTTTGGACTAATAAACTACAGAAAATTTCCAGAAAAACATGTTTTCTTCATTGTGAACCCAGACTTCCAGTGGGTTGATTGTGACCCCACAACAGGGATCTGACTCCAGTGTAGTATAGGGGACCCAGAAGATGGAGACCTCAGATCATCTGGAGAGCCCTAGAAGCCCATGTTGCCAAA
>NW_010349519.1:0-412 GCF_000700745.2 Antrostomus carolinensis | reverse complement strand
CTTCTCATCAGCACCCCCCCACTAGAGTTTGTGGGGGCTGACACAGGACTAATTTGAGAGCCTTCACAGTAACAGCTGCAGCACCTGTATTTGCTGCCTGTGGAACTGCTGCCTTAGTGGTTTCTTCAGCCATTTATTTTATAATTTTCATTTGTATTTGTTTGAACACAATATTATTTTATTATTATTTTGTTCTTCCTACCACTGCTAGCACAAAGCATAGCATGGGTTTTCAGTTCTTTCAGGCTGAATTCTAGTAATATAGCATCCCAGGTTGTGGCTTTCAAGCTTTATCCTAACTTTAAATCACTGCTTCCTCTGTCCTTAATCCTATATTTAACCCTAGTCCATTTATCTCTGGTATCTCCAGATACCTAGCCCTAAATGTAGAGTCCTTCTAGCATAGATCCTA
>NW_010349518.1:0-412 GCF_000700745.2 Antrostomus carolinensis | reverse complement strand
GTGAAAAAACCCAAAGGCAGAACTTGTCCTGTTGCATTTTCTTTGGCCTCTGCCAAGCAGCAGCACACAGCATCCTGCCTTTTACACATGTTAATTGTTTAATTAGAAATCAAATCATCCGCATTCCTTATATATTTCCATTTTGCTTTCTTGCCTCCTGCAGATGATCCTGTTTAACAAAGGAGTCATTGATGCTCAATTCAACTTGGTCCCTCCAACTACAGCTCTGGGCTCCTGCTTCACCTTTCTCCCCAAGGAGGGCACCATTTTGCCAGATGGGCTTCAAGTCATCCAGATCTCCTTCAGTTCCACCATCCTGGGGCAGTTCAGGGAAGAATTCAAGTTCAATGTGGTTGGATCCCCTAAGCCTGTGACCTTGACTATCAGGTGAGGAGGGTTATAGGAGCTTGGT
>NW_010349517.1:0-412 GCF_000700745.2 Antrostomus carolinensis | reverse complement strand
GGCCCCCGTGTCCCCTCCCCGCAGGTGTCGGGCTCCCGGCTGCGGCTGCTGCAGGTGACAGCGGACGACTCGGGCGAGTACGTGTGCCGGGTGACCAGCGGGGCCACCACCAAGGAAACCTCCGTCATGGTGACAATCCAGCCCAGCGGGGCCAGCGCCTACCGTGAGTGGGGACAGGGAGGGGACAGTGGCAGAAGAGGTGTCCCCATGTGCCCAGGCCCATGCTGATGGGGCTTTGCTGTGGTCACTGGTGTCACCCTCTTGTCTCGGTCCCCAGCCCCGGGTGGCACCCCCCCCCTGCGCATCGAGTCCTCGTCCTTGTCATCGCCCGTGGCCGAGGGCCAGACCCTGGACCTCAACTGTGTCATCGCCAGCCCCGCCCAGGCCACTGTCACCTGGTACAAGCGCGGGG
>NW_010349516.1:0-409 GCF_000700745.2 Antrostomus carolinensis | reverse complement strand
AAAAATCAGGGTTTGAATGCAGTTGTAAAACCTGCATCAAATCTTTTAAACTTTGAATTGGCCACGTTGTCTAACTCCCTATTCTGGCAGTCTGTTTATTTGCAAAATAGAAAGGATTTGTATTTTAGGGGAATCTATTTTACTTGCTCTGTGAAACCTTAATCTTGTAATAGGGGTTTTTCAATGAAGAAATGAATGCATGCATTGAAACTGCAAGCTCATGGAAATCACCAGCATAGGGAAAAATCAGTGTTTGCTTCTCATTCTGTAAGTGCTGTTATTCTGTTAATGCTGTTATTCTGTAAGTGTTGTTATTCTGTAAGTGCTGTAGAACTGGATGTTAAGTGCACCAGCGTTATTTTTGGGTTCTGGGGAAGCCTGAACACCCACCCGTGTGGTTTAAAGCTGC
>NW_010349515.1:0-411 GCF_000700745.2 Antrostomus carolinensis | reverse complement strand
TTCTCCTTGGTTTGTTATTTGGATCCTGTCTAGTCAAACCGATGTGTAACTCTCATGCTCTCTAGGAAAATACCGGAAGACACAGGTTCCAGAAGACTCAGGCTCCAAAGCGAAGAACCAGCTACATATTAACCTGCTCATTCAGTAGCCTTTCACTTTTCATGAAGGATACTGATGAATCCTATCTGATCGAATTTAGAGTATTTGCAAGATCCGTGTCATCCTAGTACCCAGAGCCTCAGAGAACTCAGCTGAAGGAATGGAACATACCTATATTTGAATGTACTGAATTATAAAGAAAGACATATCTTAAAAGCCATATTCCTATATTTGTTAATGATCTCCTTGGCCGTATTCTAAATATATCAAAGTATTTGAAAGAAATAGCTTATCAAAGCTATGTTAATAGCA
>NW_010349514.1:0-412 GCF_000700745.2 Antrostomus carolinensis | reverse complement strand
TTTACAGTTGGTGCCCCTTCCACTGGGACAGCCGGTCTTGGGACGCTTGGGTTTGGATTAAAAGCTCCTGGAACAACAGCTGCCGCGACAAGCACTGCCACAAGTAAGAACTCGATGCTGAAAGTAGCTGAAGAGCAGGGAGCCTGACTTCAGTGTTGTGTAGCAGCATGAAGGGCCATGCTGGTGTAGCAGCACCGCAGTGCTAATTTCTCATGTCCTGCAGTAACTGAAGAGAACACAGTATTGCTTTCTGTGATCCTCCTTTTCCATCTCCCCATAAATGCACAGTTACCTCTGCCTTCTGAGAGCTCATGCACAGCAAAGGGACCTTGGGTGAAAGAAAGCCTGTAGGTTTTGATGTTCTAGTCTGGACCAAGTAAAGTGACTAGATGAGTTGCTCCTTCTTTGGTCT
>NW_010349513.1:0-412 GCF_000700745.2 Antrostomus carolinensis | reverse complement strand
TCTGAGACTGGTCTGTGTTTGCCTGTGTACTGCAGGCACAAGCACCTAAAATCCTACGGCTTTTCCACCCATCTCTCTGCTTCTCAGAGAGAGATTGTTTCTGAAAAAATTATTCATGATCAGTGAAGGTGAGGACAAAAATCTGGAGCAGCTGATGTGTCCAGATCACAGAATCTCTTGAGTGACTTTTCTTCACTTCTGCATGTTGTCAGGAGCTGTACTGAAGGCCGAGTGTGCTGAAGTGCAGTGGAGGCTGATGCTCACCTTGGGCAGGTCCCCATAGGGATGCTGTGTCATTTCAGTTCTGCTTCTCAGAGGGGTCTGAAGTGATGCGTGGAGCTGGAATGCTGAGCACGAGTGAACTGCACCCCCAGAACTTATGATCGAAACTGATACCCTGTGGTGGGAACAA
>NW_010349512.1:0-411 GCF_000700745.2 Antrostomus carolinensis | reverse complement strand
TGAACTGGGGAGCCCAGAACTGGACACAATGTCCCTGTGGGTGCAGAAGTGGGGCTGGGCTGTGAGGGGGGACGAGGGGTTCACTGGCCCCGAAATGGCTGCACTGGGGACAGATGGTCCCAGGTTGGGACAAGCAGCCTCTGCCAAGGACGTGAGAGACACGGGGAGAGATGATGGAGCCTGCGCTGCTCTTGTCCCCAGCAGCCTCTTGTCCTTCTCCCCCATCGCCCCGTAACCGCCCCCTGCACCAGCAGCCCCAGTAACGCCCCAGCACCTTGTTCTGGCAGCAACTCCCACCCAGCTCCCCTCCCACCCAAGCCTCCCCCGTGTTCATCCATGGTGAATCAGCCATGTCATCGTGTCGGTTTGTCTGGACTCTGGCTGCAGGACTGACAGACCCCAAAACACCAG
>NW_010349511.1:0-412 GCF_000700745.2 Antrostomus carolinensis | reverse complement strand
ACTTTCAAGCCATCACCCCTTGTTCTATAGTAGGTTCCCTAGGGAGGGTGTGAGGTCCTCAGTACTAAAGGTTGGACAAAAACCCACCAGAAATGTGCGGGACCCTCCATCCTGCTGTGGGGTAGGGAATGAGCCATGGGACCTCGAGGTCTCTTTCTGTCACCCTTTGACTTCACTCAGGGAAGGGAGTGTCTCACCTGAATATGTTTCCAAAAGTCATGTCGATTTTTTCATAGATGGGCTGAGCCAGGGTGTCGTTGATGTCTATGCGGCAGAAGATCCGGGACGCGTACACCCCCTGGTTCAGGCACACGGCTTTCAGGGTCCTGTGATAACCCCGGTACCCGTGGTCTCGCTGTGGGATGGGAAACACAGAGGAGTAAGGCACAGACAAGACAGATGCCCAACCATG
>NW_010349510.1:0-411 GCF_000700745.2 Antrostomus carolinensis | reverse complement strand
TCGGTCGTTTCTTTTGCCTTTCCTGATCGATGAGGCGTCTCGGGTCGCGTCGGAGAGGGCCCCCGGCGGGCCGGCTCTTCCGTGCTTCTTCCCGTCACAAGGGAAGCCACGGCGGTGTCCGGTGCTCAGGCAGGGCGGTCTCCTTTCCAATTCGCGTACCCGTCGCATGCGAGGTGTTGTCCCGTCCCCGAGCGAGCCTGGGGAGGGGCGGTGGTCCGTGAGCAGGGCGGCGGCGCCCTGGGGTCTCGTGGCCTCGTCGCAGGGCCGTCTCCCCCGTCTCCCTCCCCGCCCTCGGCGGGCTTCTTTGCCGAACCCGGCTGTGTGACCGCCGCGCAGTCCCGCGAGCCTTCAGGTGTCCTTAAAGCGCTCGAGGCGCCGGTGCCGGCCCCGGCCCGGGTGTGCCCCGTGGGT
>NW_010349509.1:0-412 GCF_000700745.2 Antrostomus carolinensis | reverse complement strand
CTGTGTGCTCCCCCCTGCTGTGTGCTCCCCCTGCTGTAACCTCCCTTCTCCTCGCAGATGAAGCGGAAGTCGGAGAACGGCCTGGATGGCCGGGCCCTGTCCCCTGGGAAGAAGCTGTGCAAGGGCTCCGAGTACAGCAGGTACAACCTCTGCTCTGCGTGCTGAACCACGAGGTGACCCGGGGGGTGGGAAGAGCTTCTACCAGTCCCATCCCTCAGTCACCCAGGTGTCCTGCTGAGGTCGTGGAGTCTCCATCCTTGGAGATACACAAAAAGCCATCTGGGTGGTGCTGCTTGAGCAGGGGGTTGGACCTGACGACCTCCAGAGGTGCCTCCAGCCTCAACCCGTCTGTGGTGCTGTTGTTCTGTAGAGCAGACTGGGGAAGGGGACTGGACATGTGGCTGTGGTCCCA
>NW_010349508.1:0-412 GCF_000700745.2 Antrostomus carolinensis | reverse complement strand
TCAGCTAATGAGGCCTTGGCCTTCAGTGTGGGTGGGTCTTGCAGTATCCTGCAAGCAAAGAGCTTTTCGTTTTCTCTCCTTTGGTTATGAAACTTTCTATTAGATGGAAGAAAAGTTTGTTTTCTGTTGTGGCACAAGGCTGGCTCTGTCCTTCAAGGCTTCTCTGCTCATTTTCAGGTAAAAGGTAAAAATGAGATGCAAACGGGTAAACTGGGTCCCCCTGCAGCACTGAAAGCAGATGTAGAACGTGGCCCAAGGAAGAAACAGCAAAGAGGAAATCACAGCTGTGAGTCAGTATTTGCCATGGCTTCTGCAGGGGTGACACAAGGTGTCCTTTCCCAGCATGGAGATCCCTTCTGCTTTTGGGAAGTGTATTAGTGAATGACTAGAGATGTTGTTTTCCATAGAATCA
>NW_010349507.1:0-411 GCF_000700745.2 Antrostomus carolinensis | reverse complement strand
CACCATTCAACCTGTGGCTGGTGAATCTACTTCAATCCAAAGTAGTAAGACCACAACCCTGAGAATATCTAGTCTCTCTACTCACTTAGACTTGAAATATCAAAGATATAGGGACATCTAAACAGATTATAAACAATGAGATTGTACCTTTTGAAAGTAAGAGTCCAAAACCAATCTTTGAGCTTCTTTCCAAGTCTCAGAAAACACTTTACCTAACAAGTGCTGGTGAAAGACCAGTTTTGGATCATAACGCTTGGGTACTGCAGCCAAGTCCATGCTGAATGACAATGGTCAACAAATTGTTTGGGGGAAAGTCTAAGATCCAGCTTATGAAGTAGAAGTCTTATCATTACCTGCCTCCAGAACAAGTTGTCATTCTTTCTTTAGTCAGGAAAACTGTGTAACCTTTAA
>NW_010349506.1:0-411 GCF_000700745.2 Antrostomus carolinensis | reverse complement strand
TCTGTCGCTCTGGGAGGTCTTCTTGGACTTGCTGGCTTTCCCTTTGCTCTGGAAAGGGCTAGGGGAGCCCGGGAGAGGGTAAGTATTTTGGTATAAGAGTGCTTCTCCTGTCGCAAAGGTGAAGGGAAGATGCACGGACCGTTGCCGAAGGTGCTCTCCTCCTTCTTCATCTCTGCAAGGCAGGAAGAGGAGTTTGGGGCTTGTACATGCACCAACACACATCACAAAATGCTTCTGCAATGGAGAATTGTGATTCCTGCGAGCCAAAGTCCCTTTGCTACAGCCAGCATGTGTGGACTGAGCAGAACCACGCACCTATACGTTTCCATAGGCATTTATGCACAAATACACACAGACATACATATTTTCATAGATTTTTCATAATGAGGGTGGTGAAACCCTGGCCCAGGT
>NW_010349505.1:0-411 GCF_000700745.2 Antrostomus carolinensis | reverse complement strand
AAAAAAAAAAACCCTTCAGGCCAGTAATCTGAGTGACTCCTCCAGCTCCATGGATTACACTGAGTAGATCTTCATTGACAATCAAAGGAGTGTAGACATCCAGAACAAGGGGAGACACTCAAATGAGAAATCAAACTATGGGTGTATTGATCTCTAAATGAATCCCACTCAGACTGGATAGACTTGGAGCGAGTGCTTCTGCAGGTTTTGCTCTCCAGGGCAGACAGCCCCAGGCTGCTCTCAGGCAGTTCTGGAGGGAATGGTGTGAGGCAGTGCCAATATTGTTCAGTGCGAAGCATTCACTCATTGCCAGGGAACACAACCTACAGTATCTCTGCTTGGGTTCAATTTCTTCTTGGACTGGAGGTGCTGTGGTGGCTGTTTCTTCACTTCTCCTCAAGGGAGAAGGAA
>NW_010349504.1:0-411 GCF_000700745.2 Antrostomus carolinensis | reverse complement strand
GTGGACATTGGGAGAAGGACCACCCCCAGGAAATGGTTTGACCACCCATGGTGTGGAGATGGTGGCCTCTGTGGTCTTCTCCTGGATGCCCTTTGCCCAGACCAGTCACCCCAGTGCCACCAGCACCTCAAACTGGTTTACTCCTTCCACATGTGGCCACCATCCTGGTTGTCTCAAGTGACCAAGGGAGGAGACCTTCATGGGAAGGTGAAGACCACAGGACCTGATGTGGTGGCCCAGTTTCTCCTGGTCCTTGGGGAGATGGGAGACCTTGGAGAACCTCAGGAGATGGGAGATGTTGGGTTTGAGAACCTCCTGGCCATGCTCAGGAGAAGGCAGCTGGGTGGTTGTGGTGGCCAAACCCACCACAGATGGTCAAGGTCTTCTCCTCACCCCACTCCACCCAGAGGT
>NW_010349503.1:0-411 GCF_000700745.2 Antrostomus carolinensis | reverse complement strand
CTTCCTGAGCAGACTGCTGCAAAATGGTTGCTGGTGGCTGAGATTCCTCTATCAGAAAGACACGAAAGCAGCAGCCTTGCCTGCTTTAAAGGAAATACTGCTATCTGGTGCAGGAATGAAACAGAGTTGGGTTGTTTTATTTGTTTTATAGGCAAATCTTGTACCTCCTCAACCAGGCTTCACCCTCATTCATGTTGGCATGGTGTGTTGGGTGTAGCTGTTCTAGTTCACTTGGCCAGTGATCCATACAATGTGCCCTGGTTACTCCAACAAACTAATTTATACCATAGATTGCCACATGCTCTGATGACAACACTGTGAGGATTTGGCGCTTACGACCTTGTCCTGAGGAGGAGAAATCAGCATTCAGCAGAATCAACGTGGTGGGCTGGGTCACTCACAAGAAACCAG
>NW_010349502.1:0-411 GCF_000700745.2 Antrostomus carolinensis | reverse complement strand
ACCTTTGCAGATAGACACCATTGAAGGAAAAGTTGCACGCAGAACTTCTTACTGAGAACTAGAATCACAACAGGGACGCATGCAAAGAGGTGTGTTTCTCTGCTCATCACACTAATTCATGGAAACGTAACATATTCTCAAGGGCATAAGCCATATGCAGCTCTGATAAAGACCCCATTGTCCAAGTCTCAGCTGAAAGATGCCATCATCTTTCTTCAGCACATGGGCAACTTAACATGATCATCCTTGGAACACATGTGATTCTCAAACCTCAATATAAAGTCTACACCTATGCTCAGTAACTACCATGCATGGGGAATACCATACAAAGGAAAGCAAAGTGACTAACCCAACACTTGGCCTGTTCTGAGTCTGAGCAAGGTCATATTCCAAAAGGGGAGACCTTCAGAC
>NW_010349501.1:0-409 GCF_000700745.2 Antrostomus carolinensis | reverse complement strand
TCCATGTCCAGAAAGGGCCTGCAGAAGACTTTGCTAACACGCACAACAGGCCTGACATCTCATCTTAATGTTAGACTTGAAGGCCTGGGAGCAAAGGTGTGCCTAACTGGCTGCTGGACCTTATACTGGAATTCCTTGTGCAACAACATGGATGAAGATTGATGCAGTTATCCCTGCAAAAGCAAGCTTGTTTGAAAAAATGCTTCAGAAATCCCCTCTTAAAAACATACAGTGTTCCTGCAGCTCCCACGGCCCTTATTGTGCCCTCTGTTTTGCACAGCACAGGAAGGCTGAGCCACTTTTGAGATAAGACCCAGTACAGTGGCTATAAAGCGTCTCTGGAAAGACTGATCGTACCCCATCTCCAGAACAAACATCGCTGTGTTGAAGAAGGCACTGGGTACTCTTG
>NW_010349500.1:0-411 GCF_000700745.2 Antrostomus carolinensis | reverse complement strand
TAGCCAGGATCAACCCATCAGAAAAGTGAAGTGGAGAAATGCCAAGAATACAATTTATTCAAAACCAGTATAAGAATCAAACAAGAGGAAAAGCATAAGACATTTAGAAAGCAAAGGTGAACAGAGACAGTCTTTTCATTAAAGTCTTTGTTGCAAATACTACCCTGGGGTCCTGATTCATGGAGCTACTCGGCTACTTCTGTCATCCTTTCAGAAAAGAACATCTAAGTTTACAGGAAAGGTAAACAAGAAGCTGTTAGAAATTTCTCTTCCAACTCCTCTCTCCATCAAAAAAACCCCACCTCCAACCATCAAAAGAAGAAGTTTAACTGTCATTAAATACTGGCAGAAATGTGTTATGCACTCTTCATTGTTAATGTTAAGGAAAAAAAAAAATGAAAAAAATTTTTG
>NW_010349499.1:0-411 GCF_000700745.2 Antrostomus carolinensis | reverse complement strand
TTTTTTTTTTTTTTGGCTCTCTTAAGAAAGACTCTGACCAAAGTTAACAGGCTTTTTACTTTGCTAGAACAACAAACTATCATATGTTTACGTATTGGTTTACATCATTATTTATGTGCAAATTGTCAAATGTAAATTAAATATAAGTGTTCATTGCTTTACTGATGCTTCCCTTGTCTTCAGTCTCTCTGCACTGGCTGCGTGGGCAGCCTCCTCGCGGGGCGCCTTCCCCTCCCAGCCGCAAACACACTGCGCCGAGGGCGACGATGTCTCCAACAATGCCGACTTCTGCCTTTGTGGGCTCTGATTTGCCATGATTGAAAGTTGCAAACAGCAATGCCAGAGCCGAACACCCTGGCTCTGCTCATTATGGCACCTTCTTCAGTTTTAATCAATACCTTTAAAAAAAAA
>NW_010349498.1:0-411 GCF_000700745.2 Antrostomus carolinensis | reverse complement strand
AAAAAAAAACCCCAAAAAACCAAACAAACCAGGAAGGAAAGGGGAAGGGTGGAGAGTAAGAGTGCCCAGACCTCAAAAATACTAATCTCTAAATACAATCTCTAAATACAAATCTCTAAATTCACAAAACTGCGCTGTAACAGAACAAACCCCAACAGCACAGCCAGAGAGGGCAGACAAAATATTAAGCAGAATTAAGCTTTAAAGGATGCTACGGTCCCTGGAAAAAAAACGAGCCTGATTTCTTTTATCCTTATTTTTTACAGGAACTTTTAAAAGCCTGCTCTTCAGACAATGCTCCACAGTACCTTTTACACCTGGCTCTCAGCATCCCCCAACCCCTTTCTCCAACATAGATAATGTAAATCACAGCGATCGCAAACAATATTGCCATTGCAAGAGCTCTGCTGT
>NW_010349497.1:0-411 GCF_000700745.2 Antrostomus carolinensis | reverse complement strand
ACTGTTCAAAGCTGGGCCAGTTCTGTCAAGTTATTGAGGCCTTTGCCCAGCCAAGGTTTGTGAATTACCAGGGATGGAAATTCCACACCTCTTTCAGAAAACCTTTCCAATATTCAACCATCCTTGTGGTAACTCTTTTTTCCTGTATCAAGTGAGAATATCTTGTGTTGTAACTATTGCCTATTGCTTCTTACCCTGTGGCTGGGCACCTCTAAGAAGATTCTGTGTCTGTATTAACATTAATATCTCAATTTTCTATTCTTTTTTAAAGTTTGAACAAAAACAATCCCCTTAGCCTTTCCTTGCACTTTATGTTTTCCAGTCTCATGAGCATGTGGGACTCCCTGCTGGATGCACTCCAGTACATCCATGTGTTATTTTTCTTGTGCAAGGAAGTTCAAAATTAGATCC
>NW_010349496.1:0-411 GCF_000700745.2 Antrostomus carolinensis | reverse complement strand
TCTCCCCAGGAGGAGCTGAGTGTCCCCAGGATCCAGCCCCTTCTCCCTGTGCTGGGGCTTGTCCCACAGAAGCAGCTCCGTGGGTGTATGAAATATATCCTGTTAATTCACCATTTAATTATTGGCTGTTTGTTTATTGTTTGTTTGCTTTAGTTGGTATGAATTTTTTATGATGGTTTCCGTTGCACCCCGCCAAAAGCCAGTGAGATTTACATCACTGGCACGAGCAGAACCTTAACGAGGGAAAGAAAGGTCCCCATGAGCAGCGAGGGATGACCCTGTGTCACCATCAAAGGAGGGTTTGGGGCGACTCCTCCCAAGGAGATGCCAGCTGTGGGAACAGGGGGGCTGTGGGGAAGCTGTGAACTGTGGGGCAGTGGCCCACGCAGTGGGGGCTTGTGTGGATCTGGG
>NW_010349495.1:0-410 GCF_000700745.2 Antrostomus carolinensis | reverse complement strand
TGCTGTGAGGGAGGGGAATCCTGCTCTTCCCTTGCTGGGGCTGCTCCTAATTCTAATTCCATTTCATCCTCCCTGGGCACCGCACACCTAATGCATCTCCTTCCAATATCACAAGAAGAACAACAACTCTCAGCTTTCCTGTTTTCTGAAGGTAAAGACATCACCAGATTATCTCAACTAATTAATTTACATTCTTTCTGCCAATCCCTTCTTTGTCTTCAATCAAAGAACAAGTCCACACCTGGGACTTCACTCCATTTACCCTCTCTCCTGCAGAACAACATTAACTGCACTCTGGTGTTAGAACTTAAAGTTCCATTTCTTGGCCATTTTTCCTGATCTTCCAAAACACACAAAGGCCACCGATGATACCTGGAGTTCCATCAGCTCTCGATCCCTTCCAGTCTCAC
>NW_010349494.1:0-411 GCF_000700745.2 Antrostomus carolinensis | reverse complement strand
TTGCTGTGAGCAAGAGATGGTGCTGGAGCACTGGACATAATAATCAGCTAAGGTGTTTGCAGGAAATCAGGTGCCTTCCAACCCAAACCAGTCTGTGAGATTCTATGATTCTCATCAGCTGGTTGCCCCCTCTCCCAGCACAATTCATTATGTGGTGCTGGTGGTACTGCTTTTACTGTTTCATGAAAGTGATTTGTGAGAAGAATGAGGACTATTTTCTTCTCCATTTAAAAAAATAAAAAATAAAGGAAAGAGAAAAGAACGGTGGTCTTAGACCTAGATTTTTTATTTTTTTTTTAATTATCCAAGACACAGCATAATGGACATTTGTATCAGGATCAGGGATGGGGCAGCTAACTGTAGAACAGAGCTGGGAAGGAGATGTCAGGGTGGAAATGGGAAATTCTTAAA
>NW_010349493.1:0-411 GCF_000700745.2 Antrostomus carolinensis | reverse complement strand
ACAAGCAGACCATGGTCCTGAACTCTCTTGTTCAGCAACAAACATTTTGTGCCCTGGCCATCTGTACTTGTGAAAATTGGGGTGGGATGCTGATGGCTCTGTCTAGCAGAGCCCTGGGTGGTTGTCTTTTGCTTTCCTGAAGAAAGGCTGAACTAAGAATGCTCTTGTTTGCACCAGAATCCCAGTTATCATCCCTCTTATAGATGAGATTCCCAAGAGATCTCTTATCAAGGCTACGGTTCTTCTGGCTTCAAGTGCCTGATATTGATGGGAAGGAGCTGATCCCCTGGAGATTGGTTGTAGAGCAACTGGCATAAGAGCTGATGTTTTTTGCTGAGGTGTGAAGGACTGTGTGAACACAGGGAACTACAAACTGATGTTGGGGACAGGGACACGCCTGCTTGTGAAGCC
>NW_010349492.1:0-409 GCF_000700745.2 Antrostomus carolinensis | reverse complement strand
CTGTCCTCATAGGAGAGGTGCTCCAGCCTCTACTTCCACTTTTCTACTTCCATCTCCTATTTTTCCTTGAGGTTTTTATTGTTTTATTTCTCTTCCATTCAGCTCACTCCCATCCGTAATCAGTGTTCAATATTTCTGTTCACTTTCCTACTCCTGTATGGGCTGAGTCATGTGTTTCACCTTACCCATGGTGAGCAATCTCCTTTGAAGACAATGCTCATAAAATTAAGCATTGGTTTAGATCTCTGCAAGCCTTGTGGGATTATAAAAAAATGCAGATCTTGCCTGTTTTTGGCGGGAGATTAATATCTGTTCAGCCTAATCCTGGACCTTCAGGAATGGGTCTTTCATGAATGGTAGATCTACAACAGGGAGTATTTTTGTCCTAATGAGTAATTATTTTTATAAG
>NW_010349491.1:0-411 GCF_000700745.2 Antrostomus carolinensis | reverse complement strand
TGCAGCCCAGTGCAACCTCCACACTTATACACTGGGTTACATTTTGGAGGGAGATGTTAGATGGTATCTTCAAACCTTCTAGCTGACCTGGTTTGTAATTCCATCACATCACAAGTTTTTAAGCTTGTAGGATTTTATTCTCAGAAACTCCAAGTAGAGAGGATCTGACAGCATCACAGGAAATATGTTACCAAATCCGTGTAGTCCTGAAATATTGATGCTAACTGCAAACACAGGCAGGCTCAGTGCTGTGCCACGGGCAGCGCTGGGACCCTCAGCCGACATGTAACTCCTGGTATGGCTTTTGCTGGTGAATTTGGGAACTGGTTTCCTGCCTTGAGTGGACCCTGTAACATTTGACTCGCAGCAGTTGAGCTCAGCAGGTTGAGGAGTCACACCTGGCCAAGTGCC
>NW_010349490.1:0-410 GCF_000700745.2 Antrostomus carolinensis | reverse complement strand
CCTTCTAATTTTTTTTGTATCTTTCCAAGTCACAGTGTATTTACTTTCTGATGCTGCTCGTAGCCCTGGGAGATATATCATCCATGAATTTTTACACATCATCTTTGCAATTCTCTTCCTTCACTGACTTATCCAATCCAGCTCCTTCCCTCTATCAATGTTATTTTTCTGCTGGACGTGTTATTGCAAACTTAACTGCTGTCTACTGGAACACTGCTTCTACATAGTTGGCCTTACCAAATTCCTACTTCAGAAATTTTAGATCAGGTTTTTTTGTTGTGAATATTGTACATAGTACTTTATCATGGTTATGATCATTTTAAGGATGTGACTGTGCTAACCTGCCCTTTATTTCTCCCAGTTATTTTAGTCTGTTCCAATATTAGTCAAAGTGGACCTGCCTCACACTG
>NW_010349489.1:0-411 GCF_000700745.2 Antrostomus carolinensis | reverse complement strand
CTAGATTTTAAATTCCACATTTGGGGTTAGTTTCGGGTTTCAAATGAGTTTCATCTGTTTTTCAGCTTCTTCCAGGGATTCATCCCTTTGATCCCTCCACCTAGAGCAAAGTTACTCTCTAGCTCAAGATCCAATCTTTGATACACATAGCTCATATCCAAAATGTCCTGGTTTAGAATTTCCTTTACTTAACCATCTATTCCAAGCAAAGCTCAAGTTAAGGTTTGGAGTTATTCCAGCTTCTTAAGTGCTTCTTCCACTTGACCATCGTTCCAAAACAAGGCTACTCTAGGCTCTAAGACTTACCTTTAACATTTAAGACTCCAAGTCAACTTGTTACTTGCTTAAGAGATGACCTACCCCTGTTTAGCTTAAGCCAAGTCCTTAGACTAAACTCTAAACCCAACACAC
>NW_010349488.1:0-410 GCF_000700745.2 Antrostomus carolinensis | reverse complement strand
AGCACAATTCAGAGATAACTGTAAAGTCATACAGGTTTTTCTTGCCACCACCTCGTGCCAGTGAAACACACATGACGACCTAGGACGAAGAGTGCTTTCAGCAGAGCAGGAGTAGGGCAGGAGGTTGGTTGGGCCTCTTGGTTAGACTTGCAGATGGGTCTCTCCTTTGGATGAGCAAGGGTTGAGTGGAGATCCCTTGATTTGACTCACAGGACTGGCCCTTTGCCCCAGTGTCCCTTCAGAGCACACTTACCCCAGACCTGTTAAAGCTTCTGTGGCAGACTTGTACAAAAAGTGGCCAATGAAGCCACATTTTATTTTGATGTAATTTTTTTTCAGTGACTGTTTAAAATGTACAATTAACTCCATTATCCCTTATTAAAAAAAAACCAACAAACAAAAACCAAAAC
>NW_010349487.1:0-410 GCF_000700745.2 Antrostomus carolinensis | reverse complement strand
TTTTTTTCTTACAAGAGAATATGATTTGTGACTATTCTGTGATATCTCTTATATACAGAAACTTTAATAATACCTTGAAAATGTTTCTGTATGTTGTCTTGCTTAGAGACTCCAAATATCATCAAGTATATGAAAAAAATCACTGCTAAGGGATGTTATAAATGGTCACTGCCTCCAACAGCTCTGCCTCAGGACTCCTCCTGCCCAGCAACTGGAATAGCTGTGCTCTGTTTTTGCAAGAGAAGAAAAGGATCAGGATGCAGATCAGGAAAATAAAGCTGGTGAGAAAAGGAGAACCTTCAAAAAATTAAGACAGAAGAAAAACCTGTAAAAATTGTTTCCCTCTTCCAGTATCCTTAGAAAAATTAGGATATGACTAATAATTCCGCTGCTGTGGAAAAAAAAAAAAA
>NW_010349486.1:0-410 GCF_000700745.2 Antrostomus carolinensis | reverse complement strand
TTCCCAGAGGAACTGCTAAGGCTGAAACGATGGAGTCCGCGTGGGGCCCATTAACATCCCACACTCAAACAGAGCAAGGGGAGGACCCCTAAGAAGTTATGAACATCTCCTGTTTGGGAGTGAATCTGGGACTTCCCTCTCCTCACTGAGAAAAGTGGGGGGCTTGGGGAATATGAAGATTTTGGTATATGGCTTGTACAACCAGAAACTTTGTGTGATCACTGTACTAATAATAAAGTTTAAAAAGACTATCATCAGATAACTTCTCCTACCCATATACAGTAAAGACCCTCTCAAGCAAGACCGGGTAATTAAACCTTCCTCATGAAATACAAGAGATTTCGGAGCTCCAGGTGAACGACTTAGATTAGTTCTGTAATACTGTCTTTCAGGCTTTTTAATTTTTTTTT
>NW_010349485.1:0-409 GCF_000700745.2 Antrostomus carolinensis | reverse complement strand
CCAGCTTTGTGTCATCAGCAAACTTGCTTGGGATGTGGCAGCTGAATATGCAACAGGAAAATCCCACTGGTGAGGAAAGCTGAGAAAACACAGGAGAGAAGCAACATAATCCTGAGGGTAAGGACTTGCCACGGCGCTGCCACCACGCGAGAGTCGTGGTTAATGAAGGCAGCAGGTAGGGCAGGATTTTTCCATGGGTCCTGGCTTTGCAGCAGGGTTGCCGCTGGATTTCTGGCCCAGGTGGGCAGCCTGCAGTTGGGTGACACTGGGAAGCCACCACGGCAAGTGACAGTGCTGAAATGTGATGTGGTGGTTTTAGCCTGGCCAGCAGCCACACACCACACAGCCGCTCGCTCACCCTCCCGCGATGGGATGGGAGAGAGAATTGGAAGGGTGAAAGTGAGAAAAA
>NW_010349484.1:0-410 GCF_000700745.2 Antrostomus carolinensis | reverse complement strand
ATCTGTCCAACATCTCATAGAAGTTATTTATCTTTCCTGTGTAGACAGCTACACTTTTTTTTAAGTGTTCAGTGGATCTTCCAGGAATATTCCTTTATCCTTGCTTTTTTCCAACTTTGTACACTTTTAGTTTCACTTCTTTGGTCTTCGGTCTTTAGATCAGAGTATGTTTTTGTTTAAATCACCTTCTGCTGATTTCTCCCATATCTCTGAGCCTTTCTGTTTCACTGAAATAGCAGGCACAAGCTAAAAAATAAACAAAAGCAAATATTTTTTCTGTGCCTTTTTCTGACATTCTGGGGTTTTTCCCCTTCTATTAATTTCTATCTTGATAATTGGTTGCATATTTTACAGAATCACGAAATAACAGAATTGCCTGAATTGGAAAAGATCTTTAAGATCATCAAGTC
>NW_010349483.1:0-408 GCF_000700745.2 Antrostomus carolinensis | reverse complement strand
TTCCATTCCATTCCATTCCATTCCATTCTAAATTCTCTGAGGACTCTTTGAAATGTAAATCCCAAATTCTTGGCAGAGGCACAAAATGATAGAGGGATATTTTTAATTCTTAGTTGTTCCACCCAGCAATCTAGATCAGTGGATAAAGCTCATGTAACTCTCAGTAACTTTGTACTAATGCTGATACTGGCAAGGGTCAGTTTTGATTTTCTGACTACAGAGGTTAATCAGGGGCTACAAAATCTAAGGTCTTTGAGAGACTTGAGCAATTTCCTTGTGATGATGTTCCATGATGCCTTTGACTATCTAGATATTGGCAACCAAGTTTTAACTTGACTATAACAATTTAGTTCCAGCTACATTTCTAGATTACAGTGACAGTTTATCTCTTGTTCCGTAAACTTCTTT
>NW_010349482.1:0-410 GCF_000700745.2 Antrostomus carolinensis | reverse complement strand
GACCAAAGCACTAAAAACCAAACTGCATCATGATCAGTAAATCCATCTTGTGAACTTATTTCAGTTTTAGAAATCAAGACCCTGATGGATATGTAATTAAATGCTTTTAAAACCTCCAGTCTCTCTCTGTCAAAAGCATTTCAAAACCTTCAAGGCAAAGCACTGCAGATTGCTGTTGGAAAAGAGTCTCGTATGCTGCTTTGTGAAGAGAGTCTGACTTTCTCTGTTACGGAGGAAAAGTGACTGTAACACCAGTTACACACTCGATAAGGGAGACCCAGTCATTGTTTAACAGCACAGAGCCGCACCCTGTCCATTTCAGGAGAGCAAGTAATCCCTACCCAGTGTCAACAGGATCTGGCTCTTCTACAGTGTGCCAAGGGATTTCAAAACCATTTGCAGAAGAGAAA
>NW_010349481.1:0-410 GCF_000700745.2 Antrostomus carolinensis | reverse complement strand
AGTTTTCTAGACACCTTACTGCCAGAGTATCATCAATAGATGTTAGTATAAACAATAGCTGAGGCACAAAGAGAGGCCATGGCTATGAGATTGCAACAAAAATTAATTACATGAAGCAATATATACTCTTTCAAAAATAATCAGAAATACTTTGACATATCATTTTGAGCTCTTAGCCTCAGTTGATGGCCAGAATTCTAGTTAAAGTGGCAGGTTGCTAATATTTATTTTCCTCACATCTAAATACCTTAGAGAAAACAAAACAAGCATCACACAAACACTATAAAACTGAAAAATTCATTTGTTTTCTTTGACAGTGTAGAATCCTGTCAAAAAATTATAGAATTGTTGGTGGTTCCAGGGGAAATCTGGAGATATGTATCATAGAATCAGAATCATAGAATGGTTTG
>NW_010349480.1:0-407 GCF_000700745.2 Antrostomus carolinensis | reverse complement strand
CTGAAGGGATAGTGCAGGTTGTGGAGGTGGGCTGTAAGAGGGAGAGGGAACAAGGCTTGGGAAAGAGAAAAAGAAAACTAAATGAACAGCATAGTCAGATTCCACCTTGTAAGGAGAAGGTGATGCTAGACAGTCTCAGACTCAGCAACTTCATTCTTTTTCTGGCAAGAGAGAAATCAAAGATGGTGGGAGAAAAGCATTTCTCCTGTGCCGGCCTTGACGTGTGAAGCAGTCAGGCCTAGGATTTCCCAACTGGTTACCTATTGCCTGGTCATCCCTAGTGTTGGATTTAATGTTCTTGGCTCCTCTGTCTAAGCAGAAACTGGAACATTAACTCCTTGTAGATTTATTCTTAAAAACCTATCACAGGACAGTTGAAGGGAGCAGAAGAAAAGCAGTGTCAACTA
>NW_010349479.1:0-409 GCF_000700745.2 Antrostomus carolinensis | reverse complement strand
AGTCTCTGTTTCAGCTCTCACTAGCAGCACATCAGTAACATAGCAGGATAGCACCTTTCAAAAGAGTAAAAACTTCAATTATAGTGTTGCTGGTGAGGTGGAATATTGATGGGAGAAGAGGTTATAGAGGAGAAAAAAGAGAAAGAATTAGAAGAGTAAAGACAAAATGCTGGGAATATAGTGCCTTAAAAACAGGTAAAAGATCTTAAAACACAATAAGAAAGTGAAGAGGGGGCAGAGAAGACAGGAGAAGTTTTAAAATTATGATTTAATGTTGTTTCTCTGTTGAAAAATTTCACTTTTCCAGTCCTTTGAATGGTGAAAGACACATAATTATTTTTAGCAGAGCTTTTGTTTCCCATTCCATTTCTCTTGTCTTCACAAATGGAGGGAAGGAAAAAAAAAAAAA
>NW_010349478.1:0-410 GCF_000700745.2 Antrostomus carolinensis | reverse complement strand
ACTCCATGATCTGAAAGGTCTTTTCCAACCACTACCGTTCTATTCTATGATTCTCTGAGGTTCCAGTATAGTTCCCATCTAGGGAAGGACCTCCCAGTTTTGTCAGTTTCTGTCCCTGGAAGAGCACTGATTCTTCTGATACCTCTGTGTCACCAGCTCTCAAAGTGGCCCAGTCTGTGAGAAAACACGATCTCTTATTCTTCAGCTCTGGCCAAGCAATATTTTGGGGAACACTACACTTGTAAAGAGCACTCTGGGACCTCAGTTCTAATGGCCATCACATCCTTGGATGCTCCTGCAGAGCGGAGTCTGTGTCCTGTTAGATCTTGCGTAAGATGAAATTCAAAGACATTTACAGGAAAACACAGAAGCATTAAGTGTACAGTCATTTTCCTAATGATCTCTAATTA
>NW_010349477.1:0-410 GCF_000700745.2 Antrostomus carolinensis | reverse complement strand
TTGAGCTGGATGGTGTCACACTATACTGAGTTGAGCTCATTGAATGAAACCTCCAAGTCTCTGGAATTTGCCAGTACTTCAGCTGGGCACCTGGAGTAAAGAACCTTTACACCCTCCTCCTGATTTTGTTTTCCCTGCTTGAGCCATCAGCCACATTTTCTCAGAAAAATGTGTTTTAAGAACACAGTCTACAATACATTGGATGTAGACCTAGTTTTTTTGTTCGGAAGGAGTTTTTTTGGATATGCCAGTCAGAACTGGCTGAGTTTCCTTTTCCAAAAGATTTGTGAAGATCTAAAATAAACCACAGTACCCTGATTTAAAATCAGAAAACTCACAGAACAAAAAAACAGGTGTATGCAATACAAGATGCACAATCCAAGCATCTCATATTGCACAAAGGCTTCAAA
>NW_010349476.1:0-409 GCF_000700745.2 Antrostomus carolinensis | reverse complement strand
TGGAAACTTCTATGGCAGATTTTACTACAGCGCTTTTCTCTCGGTAGTGCACACACCATTCTGAAGGTAAAGCCCCTGGTTCCACAACGGGGGCAGAAAGTGGTTTTTGGGCCCTTCTGCTTCTGTTTGTGCCAAGTTTTTCAGCAGCTCGCGGAGCCTGGGCCGTGCCTGCTGTGCCGGGGAACGCTTTGCAGACCCCATCCTTTGCCAGAGCGGTTTTGCTTGTTGGAGCGACAGAAGCAACTCGGATCCATTCACGACGAATGCTGTGCCCTGGCAAAATCACAGACTTAGGAAGTTGATCTGTTTCAAATCTCCTTTTAACTGTATGGGAGAGTAGTTTTTATTGTTTCTGTTTTACTAATTTGCCTTGTTGCATGGGGTGTCAGCCGGGGAACGTTCTGCTTCG
>NW_010349475.1:0-410 GCF_000700745.2 Antrostomus carolinensis | reverse complement strand
CAGATGTACAGCAAAAAAATATCCTGCCTGTGGTAACCATTAGGCTTTGTTTGTTGGTTTTTATAACCTTTTTTATAATTACTGGGATGTAATTTCTTGCCTTTTTGTTTGTTTGTGTTGCTTTCTCAGGCCCCCTCCATTCTCAGCATCTCTCCTGAAGGGATGGAGAACTCTTCTGTGGCATCAGCCTCCTCAGAGGCAGGGAGCAGCCGCTCTCAGGAGATCGAGGAGCTGGAGCGTTTCATCGACAGTTATGTCCTGGAGTACCAGGTCCAGGGGTTGCTGACAGATAAAACAGAGGGGGATGGTGAAAGCGAGAAGACACAGTCCCACATCTCACAGGTGGGTGAAGGGCACAGCGTGGGGTGGGATAGGGGTCCACAGCTAATGATGTGGGCTTTTTAAATTAA
>NW_010349474.1:0-409 GCF_000700745.2 Antrostomus carolinensis | reverse complement strand
ACCAGTCTCTGATGCTGAGCAGTGCAGGAGATACCTTGAGCAGCACAGTGTTTGGTGATCGATGTTGCCTCAGCACTGGGCTCTAACCAGACACCTGTTGAAAAGCCACAATCAACTGGATGTGACATTAATTCGTGTTGTGTTACTGGGGACTCAAGTCCTCTGGATCCTCCCTGAGTTTCTGAGGCTGGAGACCTTCTGACGCTGAGTCTGCTCAACTTTGGGGCATTTGGGGTGTGACTTGGTGACTGTGCTTTGGTACCTCTGTGTGGTGGAGATCTTGCTGGAGGCTGCTCAGAGCCTCCTGTACTGCAGGAGGAAGATGCTGTGAGATGCAGGAGCTGGAATTTAAAGTTGAATTGTGAGTGGAAAGGAGGGGGATGTGTAACGTACAGTTGAGAAAACCATT
>NW_010349473.1:0-409 GCF_000700745.2 Antrostomus carolinensis | reverse complement strand
CTTCTCTTCTCCAGGCTGAACAGCCTCAACATCCCAAACTCCTCCTCAACCTCTTGAACCCAACATCAACTCTCCAGCACTCCCAAGCCCACCCCAAATCCCCACAACCAGGAGAAACACCCACTCCCACCAGCCCACACTGCGGTTTGTTTCCCTGCAAGGAATGAAAGAAGCCAAAACCCATCATGTTTGTTGTTTTGTTTGTTTTTTTTTCTTTTCCAATAGTCTCACTTTATTAGATACCACATCAAGAGAGGATGTTGTGCTGCATGCAGCGGAAGACTGGAGTATCTCTAGTTCCTGTGTAACATTTTCTTTTTCTCTTACTAGTTGTAAACTGAGATTTTGCTGTAAAATCACTGCATGCGAGTTGGAATGCAAACAGCACAAAAGAGGCTTTTTTTTTTTT
>NW_010349472.1:0-410 GCF_000700745.2 Antrostomus carolinensis | reverse complement strand
GATAATTAAAATAAATTAAAATATATATACATATACATATACATGTATGTTGACAGTAGTACACGATAATACTTATTTTTCAGTTAATAGTTTCTTCTGAGTGTATGCTATTTTTAAAAAAAAATAAATATGGTATGATTGAATAGTTAACAAAATGCAACAGTCTTCAAAGAGTTTAATAGTTATATATATCCAGTAACACAGAGGATGACTAACCACATGCTCTTCCCTACTGTGCCTTTGCACATTCTGTAAATAATATTATGGAGTTGTCCATTCAAATAGTCTATCCAAACTAAAACATAATCAAAGTTTGTTGAAGATATGATTGTCTATCTTGGGAATTTATAAAAATGCACTGTCTGCCAGTATTAAACAGTATGTTGCTCAGTTCCTCAAACACAAATCCA
>NW_010349471.1:0-410 GCF_000700745.2 Antrostomus carolinensis | reverse complement strand
AAATATCTTCCTTTTAAAAATCTGAGCTGAAAGTTAGTGTACAAGCTTGAAGAGCAATTCCAATTACTATTCTATATACTAAAGACTTAATTCTACTGAGTAGAAATAAAAGATGCATAAGAGAATTTAGTTTTAAATTAAATATTTTGCTTGCTAGAGCAACACTTTCTAAGCTATTAATTACTATTTTATGTGCCTCAAAAGGAACTGAGTATACAGAAAAGCTAAACTCCAAATCAAATCTCTACCTAACAGATGTAGATTATTTCCCGTTTATATTTTAGGTTTAAAAGTGCGATTGCAGTGCTAATTTAGTCCTGAGAATATTTTGAATCATAAAAGAGCTTTTTAGCATGTTTTTTCCTTTTGTTGGTTACAGATAAATGCAAGCACAAGTTGCATGAAGGTGG
>NW_010349470.1:0-410 GCF_000700745.2 Antrostomus carolinensis | reverse complement strand
CCCTTATCCCTGAGCCATTCTTCAACAGTCTACACCTATAGCTTTTAAAATAGGTTTCTTGAAGGTCTAAGTCTCCAATATCTCCAAGTCTTCCTGTCCCCATAAACAAACATCACTTGTATCAATGGTCTCAGCTCCCATGCCTCCAAGTAACTGCAATAGTATGTCATAGTTACCCTGGCATTGTCTTATCTGATGAAGTTACAAATTCAGTTCACCATGAAGGACATGCCTGATTACTTTAATTAGGTGAGAACTTGCAAAAGTAGGCAGTAGAAATTAGTATCTCCTACAACAGGAACAAAGCCAGAGCCAGTTACATCACAACTAGTTATGGGGAGTCAAAGTCATTTACTATAAAAGTAACAACTTTTTCATGTACTGTATTGAGTTTGCATGGCAAGGTTTTG
>NW_010349469.1:0-409 GCF_000700745.2 Antrostomus carolinensis | reverse complement strand
CCTTCTCCTTCTCCTTCTCCTTCTCCTCTTTGCCACAGCCTAAAGTAGGTGACCTACCTAAGGCCAGCACTGTTTTATGCCTTTTACTGCACAAGCAGGTTTCTGATGTGCTTAAAACTCTTCAAACTGCTCTGAACACAGGTGTAGGCATTTTAAACTGATTGACTGATCTATGCTTCTTCTTGTGTGGTTAACTGGCTTAACTCCAGGGCATATAAACCCCACCTATCCTCTAAGAAACTTCCTGCCCTGAAGGGTAAATTCCCTTAAACAGTACTTATTTCCTGGTAGAAAGACACTTCATTCTGCCAGATGTGTTTTAATTTTCCCAGGTCCACTGGAGGTCATGAGATAAGTTCACAGAATCACAGAATTCTAGGGATTGGAAAG
Organism: Antrostomus carolinensis; assembly: GCF_000700745.2. NCBI lineage: Eukaryota > Metazoa > Chordata > Aves > Caprimulgiformes > Caprimulgidae > Antrostomus > Antrostomus carolinensis. The sequence goes on along the minus strand of NW_010349469.1, from coordinate 19 downwards.
GATCCCGAAAGATCACCTA
>NW_010349468.1:0-409 GCF_000700745.2 Antrostomus carolinensis | reverse complement strand
ACAACTCATTTGTGCACAACTCTCACCAATGTCTCCTCCAGAACAGACACGGGGGGGACGGACACACACTCAGTGCTTTTATTACATAGCACAACAGATTCATTCCTTTTTTGGTAGGGTGGCTGTTGTAACACAGAGCAAAGCATCCAGTGAAACAAGTTCTTCATCTCCACTACAGATAACTCCATTTCTGTCATTTCCTGGCTTCTTGCATGCCAACATTTACATTCATAGATTCAACAGCTAGCAGTCAGAAACTTTCACAGCAGTATCAGCAAATCAGTTTTACTTCTGTGTTGTATTTGCCGATTAATAGAGTTAAACGAGCTTTAAGCTTGATAAGGTAAAGAGATTTAAAACATAAATTTTTTGAAGGATAATTGCACTGCAGGACTATGAATTTAAAATA
>NW_010349467.1:0-410 GCF_000700745.2 Antrostomus carolinensis | reverse complement strand
ATTGAGGCTAACCACATGTCTTCATTCAGTCTTGTCTGGGTGTGTTTAAGTTGTCTGATACTATGTAGCTTGTGCTTCCACAAGAGTTTTGAAAAAGGAAAAAAGCTAATGTACCTATTACAAAGGCTTTCAAAAGGCAACCTGAAGGAGGAATATTAAATATTAGTTTGTGTGACCTGGCACAGACTTGCATGTGGCAGGATGTTACCAGTGGAGGGACTTGTATCCATGTGGAACAGTAATTTGCATTTTTCAACTAAAATGACCCCGATACTCCTCTATCTGCAACAACAGTGAATCTGAAGCGCTAGCTAAGGCAGAACCATTCTTTAGTGGGTCTACAGGCTGTCTGAAACAGCTCTGAGATGTGAACGACTTCCCCTTACCAGAGGGCACTGATTGTAAACCTA
>NW_010349466.1:0-408 GCF_000700745.2 Antrostomus carolinensis | reverse complement strand
TTAACATTTTATCCTCAACCTTGGGGTGTTCCACTAAGGTCCCAAAATGGTAAGGCATGCCATATAGCATTTCAAAAGGAGAGACCCCAGTGTCTCATTCCTGCAGCCCTAATCATACTCCTTTCCTCCGCTGTAAACAAGATTTTTAAAATAGCTTGCATCTCGTCCCAAGTATACATATTTGGGCCAAGAAATTGATCAAATCTTTCGGCCACCACTAAAGGGTCCTCCAATAGATTCCCCATTTCCTTTTTGAATTCTCTTACGTCCCCAGAGTTAAGTGGGATGGATACAAACCCTACTCCAGGGTTTGGGCCCCCCATGGCAATTTCTCTTAATGGATATAATAAGTGGTCGCTCTCCCCTTTAGTGCCTGGGTTTTGTTCCAGCTCTTTAACTTTAGTTTGA
>NW_010349465.1:0-409 GCF_000700745.2 Antrostomus carolinensis | reverse complement strand
CTGTCTTGGATATTTCTGCATTGCCCTGCATGGCTAAAAAGGAGCTTTGACAGTACTCACAAGGCTTCACACTTAGCTTGGTCCCAGCTCCAAAGCTGTACCTGCTCCAGCTGGCACTCACAGCAAAAACAGCCATTGCACAAACACTCTGGTCTCCCCATAACAAGGAAGATGTCAGTGTGGCTGACAAGGACCTTCCCAACAAGGCACAGGTGACACTTCTCCAAAAATCATGCAGACCTCAGCTTGAGGTGTGCTCCATCCAACCACAGCCTCATGAAGGACTGCTCTGAAGGCATTCTTGGAGCCTGTGATGAGGGGGAGAGAATTTCTGGTGTGCAAAATTAAAAATAATGAAAAATTTGATGCATATGAAAACACCCCTTTTACAGGAGAGATGTAAGGAAGA
>NW_010349464.1:0-408 GCF_000700745.2 Antrostomus carolinensis | reverse complement strand
AGCTCTGTTCCAGCTAAAAACCAGGACACGTTCCAGAGACAGACTATTTGCACTCATCCATATGAAGTGTCCATATGACGTAGACAGATGAGCCCTTATTTAGTGTTTTATTCTTCTGCCAGTTTTGTTGCTTGGAGATAAAATTATTATGTATGAGAATGTCACATTGTCATCAAATGGCAATTAATTTTTTTTTCAAGTACATTATGTCACTTTATGTGACACATATGACTTTATGTGACTATATAATAGTCACTTGTACTATTATCTGTAACCAGAACATCCGTCTAATGCCAGTCCCAACCAAGCCACAGCTGTCCAGGACCTGAAGAGACCAGCAGCTTTGGTCCTTTGCTATGTCCCATCCTTGCCCGCTGTCTCCTGAAGACAGCAGTGGATGAATGCCTC
>NW_010349463.1:0-409 GCF_000700745.2 Antrostomus carolinensis | reverse complement strand
GTCCCTCAGGTCAGCACTGTTGGGTATATATGGGTCATTGTTTCTCATGAAAAAGAATAATTTCTAGAATTCTATTTGAGTTTAGCTGTTAAAAAAAATCTGCTATGAGTGTCTTAGTTTGCAATCTTTCTCCTTCATTTGAACAAATGCTTCAAAGGTATAAAAGATGTAAAGTGTTTAAAGAAAAAAAATCAACTCTCTAATCCCACAGAATTTATCTGCAAAAACTTCAGGCAAAACTTTTGGCTGCATTTTCAAAGGACATTTAGTTGCTTTGTTACTTCTGAGTGTAATTGAGGCCTTTCTTCCATTCAGGTACCAATGAACCCAGTTTTACACCGTAATTTTAAAGCACCTTTAGACAATATATTCACAGCTACCAAAATCAGCAGTAGGGTTTTTTTTTTTT
>NW_010349462.1:0-409 GCF_000700745.2 Antrostomus carolinensis | reverse complement strand
CTCCAGCCTCTCCTTCCCCAGGCTGGATGTATCTCCAGGGTTGCCACAGCCAATGCCTTGGTGCAGAGCACGGTCTCGCTCCCCATCCCAACCACCCTGCCCATCCCTGGGTGCTCCCTCACATCCCTCAGGACCCCACCAGCCCAGGCAGGGCTGCCAGGACAGACCCAACACAACCATGGGCCAGCACACACGAGCAAGGAGAAACTCTTGCAAAGGCAAAACCTTTGCAAAGGCAAAACAGGGTCAGGTCACGGGTCACCCTCAATGGGAGGTGCTGGCAACGTCTACGGGCAGTCTGAGCAATGCCCACAGCACCAACACTCATCATGACCACGGTGAAAGGGCAACTGGCATCAGCTGCAGCAGGGCACCAGCACTGCCTGTTGGGGGGACAAGCCATTCCCCC
>NW_010349461.1:0-409 GCF_000700745.2 Antrostomus carolinensis | reverse complement strand
GGGGGAAAAAACAACTCAGCCACAACACATATCTGAACAAAAAGGAGTCATATGTACATTGAGGTATCACCTTCTTATGTCTCTTGCTGGCTATAAAAAGAGGCGTGGTTGCATAATGTAGTTGCGGAGCCTTTTGCTATAGATGTCTGTAGTTAAGTGAGACACATGCCACCTCTGTGACCAAAGAAACCCTTCGGAAGGAAGTCTGCAGTGCGTACTGAAGCCCTGCAGGTTTGAGACTCTAGTGTGCCTCAGGAAAAAGATTTTCCAAACTGGCACGCAGACTATTGACTCTAGAAATGTCAGAGCTGAGAGAGGAGACAGTGTGGAGTGAGGTGAAATGCAGTAGGCAGGGTGTGCTGTTAACCTTTTTGTCATGCTGATGACCAGTAGCTTAAGTTTGCTGTGT
>NW_010349460.1:0-409 GCF_000700745.2 Antrostomus carolinensis | reverse complement strand
TTACTTTTTCCTGAAAGGGAAATAAATATTTGCCCAATGGGGGTAAACAAAGCCCTGTTCTGTATCCTGTATGTAGGTGAAATTTCCAGTGCAGTGAACTTAGTTAACAGCTTGGTATGTCCCTCACACTTTAAAAGACCACTGAAACTCTTCAACAATTTGAGTTTTGGAAGAATTGGGAAGTTGGCAGAACTAGCTCCATAGGAAAAATGGATTATGTTGGAAAGCAAAAGTATGGTTAGTTTAAAGGAGAGGTTTGCTTAGATGAGAGCTTTAAGGCTGGTTCCTTTGCTTATGGTAACAGCATTCAATGCACATCAACACAGTAAATTAAGAGAAGTCAGCAGTCAATCTGACTAACTAAAATAGATCTCCCACAGAAACCCAAAAAGCAGCTGTTCCAAGTACT
>NW_010349459.1:0-409 GCF_000700745.2 Antrostomus carolinensis | reverse complement strand
TTCCCACCCAAACCATTCCATGGTTCTATGACCCTATGATCCTTCTTTGATCTCCAGCACATGATGATCGTGCCTGATTGCTGCTCACAGCCTTTAGCCCAAAGGAGGTCAACATTTGAAGCACTTCAAAGCCCCCAGCCCCTCTGAAATTCCTTGCTCCCAGTTTTTCATAGGAACATCCTCCTGCCTGGCTGCTCCCACCAGCGATGTTCTCCTGGGCATGGTGTGGTCTGGGGTCCAGCTGCTCTGCTGCTCACTGGAGAAGCAGCCATCACCTGCAACACAAGGTGAAGCCAAGAGGGTTCAATGTCATCCCAGGTGTTGAGCAATCCCTTGGATCTAAAAGGAAAATAAAATCAGGAGAATAGAGAGGGTTAATAATGCTTTCCTTGGATTTTCACACCCTTGC
>NW_010349458.1:0-409 GCF_000700745.2 Antrostomus carolinensis | reverse complement strand
TTTTTTTTTACAATATTTTTACAATATTTAAGTTAACTGCACTGTGATTCTGCCTAAAGTTCCAAGATACCACCATAATGGAAATATTTCATAATATTGAGAACATATCTATTCTGTACTTGACCTGCAGCCTATGCCCCAAAACAGTGCTCATTTGATCCAATTTAAAGTCAGCTGAAGGTATCCATGAGGACTTATTTTTTTTTGCCTTCACTTTAATTAAAGAAACATATTTTGATACATAGTTGAAATGAATTGCTTTAAGTGGGGTTTTATTTGCTCTTGAAAGAAAAGTTAATCAAGATAGTAGATTAATAGAAAGCACTAATTTCACAGCTGATGATTTAAATAGTCAAACTAAGTCTGTAGTAAAAAAAATGTGTGTTTTGTTTCTGCAAAATAGTTCACC
>NW_010349457.1:0-409 GCF_000700745.2 Antrostomus carolinensis | reverse complement strand
GAATGAGATACAGCCCTGGTCATGGAGGAACTTGAGACTAGGTGCATCTCTGTGAGATGTGGCAGTGTTGGTCACACTGGGCAAGAAGAAGTCCTTGAGGATGCAACCACTTCTGGGGTGAAGTGCCCCACTGCCAAGCAGTGCCCAGCCAGGCTGCATCCCTGTCTTTTGCTAATGGATTCTTTCTGTGCATGCAAGAAGCATGACAGATACCTGGATCACAACCACACCAAGACACCCCCATCACGAGATCTTTCAGGTGAAATATCTGGGATGCTTTCTAAAGCTTATTTGTTTGGTCTGGAAGGGAACATCTTGTTCATCTGCTCTGACTCACATATGAAACAGGTCAGAGAACATTGTCCACCACAACTTGCCATAGCACGAGGGAATATATTTTTTAGGATGA
>NW_010349456.1:0-408 GCF_000700745.2 Antrostomus carolinensis | reverse complement strand
CTAGATCAGGTTGCTCAGAAAAGGAAGAACATCACATTGTTTGCAGGGAGCACACAGCACCTTCCTAGCTCAGATTTCCACCAAACACTTGCTGGTCAAAGGTTTCCTTTCTCAAATATTGTATGTTACTTCAGACTCCACTGATATTTTTTTTGTTTTTAATTTTATTTTTTTTCCCCACTCTTGGATAACAGAAGATTTGGCATCAACTCTCCCATGGCTGAACAGACTCAAGTTTGCTGGACAGCCCTATTCAGTGTCTTGACGTACACCCTTCGGGTGCTGCTTTGGAATGGCTTTAACAAGTGAAGCCCAGGAAATGTAGAACCACCATTACACTAAGAATACCAGTTTCTCTGTTAAGATCACTTCAGATCAGCTTTATTAAACCAATGCTAACCAGCAGTT
>NW_010349455.1:0-408 GCF_000700745.2 Antrostomus carolinensis | reverse complement strand
CCTCGGGGGCCGGCAGGACATGAGGAGCCAAGCAAAGGCTGCTGAGACCCAGGCACCAGCGGAGCAAGGGAAAGCAGAGCAGGGGGACAGACAGAGGCCACAGGGAAGAGGCACCAGTGGGAAGAACACAGAAGGAAAGGAGAGAGGGCAGACAGGATACCGGAGGTAGAAGAGGATCTTCACCCACACACAGACAAGGAAGTTAAAAAAAAGGCTCAGAGGCTCCTCTCCTCCAATAAACCTCTAAAGAAGCTGAATTTAAGGTAGACACAGACATACTAATATAGACCATCTTTCTTAAAAGCCTGTCAGGAAGACAAATAAATATACCATGAATACAATTTCACTTGTGTAGTGAGAAAGACAGAAAGAATCAATAAAACAAAAAGTAATTGTTCAATCAAAAAA
>NW_010349454.1:0-409 GCF_000700745.2 Antrostomus carolinensis | reverse complement strand
TGCCAATAAATGGCATGATTTTAGCTTATTTCAGTGAGGGTCTGACCACTTTCTCATTATGATCTATCTATCTATACTTGGAGAGTGTTCTCTAACATGTTTATACTCCCAACTTGTGAGATAAGTTGCAATAATCTTTTCGTTGTTGTTGTTGTTGTCCCTGCTGATGTAGCAGGAAATTATAACAAGCTGTGATTTTAATTGTTATTAAAAACTGCTTTTCAGCTTTGTACGTTCTGTAACCATGGACAAATGGAAAGATATTGAGCTGGAGAAAATGAAGGCTGGGGGTAATAGCAAATTTCGAGAGTTCTTGGAGTCTCAAGATGACTATGATCCTTACTGGTCAATGCAAGAGAAGTACAACAGCAAAGCTGCAGCTCTTTTTAGAGACCAGGTAAGTTCAGTT
>NW_010349453.1:0-408 GCF_000700745.2 Antrostomus carolinensis | reverse complement strand
AACAAACAAAACCCCCAAACCTATGCACATGTACCAGCCATTATTCAGGAGGCAATCACATTCATAAAAAATATTGGTCTTGAATATTTTATCTTCATCCTGCAATTACAGGGAGAATAAAGTTACTTCTGAAGGATGTAGCCCTTGCACCAATTTAGCAATATCACAATGCAGAGTTCTTCCAGCTGTGGACTGTGGGCTGCTGCTGACCCAAGAAATAGCAGGGCTCTGAGACAACTGAGAAAATAATCTAGACCATATACTTATTCCCACACAGCAAAAAAAATTGTGGGAAAATAATTACCTAAAAAGCAGCTCAATTTTAGTTTCACGGCAAATGAAAAATATCATGGCAACAATGTCTAATATGGCTCTTAAGATAAGACAAACATTCAATTTAAAAGCGTT
>NW_010349452.1:0-408 GCF_000700745.2 Antrostomus carolinensis | reverse complement strand
GATTTTCAGCAGGCCAATGCAGACAACAGACAGGTTGAGGTCTGTTAGGTAACAGGTGTTCAGAGCTCGTCCCCAGGTGACATTTGGAAAGTGGTCCCTTAGCATGACAGAAACTCTAAAGCAGCTGTGACTTACCTTCCTGTTAGGAAGAGATGGAGGAAATACAAAAAGTTTTAAGAATTTGCTGCTTGCCACAAAGCAACCAAACTAAAGCACTTTAAAGACAACAGACCAAAATTTGGAGATCCAGTTGGAGCTCAGGGAACAGTTTCAGAGAGGGAAGAACAAATTTGTATGCTTGGGGATCCACTCTTTATTTCAGTTCAAGTGCATAAAAAATAAATATTTGTCTTAGCTTCTGAATGCATTCCTGAAAGGGGTAATCCAAAATAAACATATTCTGAAAAA
>NW_010349451.1:0-408 GCF_000700745.2 Antrostomus carolinensis | reverse complement strand
TTTTTTTTTTTGTCTGCTTTATTTACATTTTTTAGAGATCAGTCCTAATTTAATTTACAGAAACAAATTGGAGATTTCCATGGAAAATTTGTGGGATTGCAGCGAACAGAAGGGAAGTCTGATTATGGTTAGTCCTGTCCTTTGGACACCATGGTGAATCCCGGAGGCACTGCTGAAAGACAGAGTCTTTTCTGCTGTCCTGTCGTTTGTCACTGAACTTTTGAACTGTTATTTAGGAGAGAGGGATGATCAGAAAGGACAGCACAGACCTTGGAAACGCTCTGCCAGAATCTGAAATCTGAACAGGGGTGTTGTGAATGCATATTTCCTTTTTGAGGACTGGGGGAGGAGAACAGGGCCAGAAAGTATAGAGAAAGAGAAGGAGTTGCATTAATTCTGCTTCCCTTC
>NW_010349450.1:0-408 GCF_000700745.2 Antrostomus carolinensis | reverse complement strand
TTCTATGATGCAGAAGTTGGTTTTCACAATATTTGAGAGAACAAAGAAGAAAAATTAACCAACAAACACTGCTGTGAAGAGCTGGAGGTGGCCAGAGCAGTGTGGGAGAACAGTCATAAGTGACAACCAAAATAACCTCTGTGTTGCTGAACCAGGAATGATTCTGGACTTCTAATACTGCTTTTGAGAGACAAATTGACGCTTCATATACTCAACTCTTCAAAGGATACTGAGATATTTTATACTCACCCCTCTGCCGTTGCATTTTTTCTCCTTACAATCATTGTCGAGAAAAGCTGCGCTGACACATGTCCTGTTCATACAGATCTGCAGAGAGAGGCAGAGTTACAGGGGTCAAATGATAAACGGGAGAGATGGACTAGTTTGGGTTGGAAGGGACCTTCAAGA
>NW_010349449.1:0-408 GCF_000700745.2 Antrostomus carolinensis | reverse complement strand
GGAGGGGGCTGGAGGGACCCCCCCCTCCCCTGCAATGAGCCAGCTGGTGGGTGGCTTTGATGGAACCATCTCTGCTTTAGATCTGTCCTTTCCCAAGGGACATCATCATCATCATCATCATCATCCCTGTGATGCGACGCCGGCTCTACCAGAGCAGCCCCCCCTCACCCTCCCCAGCCCTGTCCCCATTTATTCTCCACGCCTGGGGCAGATTTGGTGACATTCCTCCCTTGGGACACAGGGGTTTGCCGAGCTCCTCAGGCAAAACCCTCAGGAGATATCATGTTGGTGAGCCACGTATCTGGCTGGCAGCAGCTCGGGGAGCTGCGGAGGGATGATTTGTCACAGGCCATTTGCTTGCTTGCTTTTTTATTTAATTTTTTTCTCTTTTTTTCTCTTTTTTTCTCT
>NW_010349448.1:0-408 GCF_000700745.2 Antrostomus carolinensis | reverse complement strand
GTAATGGAGAGTAGTTTGTTTTTACAAATTATTTTGTTTCGGGTTAGGGCACTGACAAGAAAAGCGGAAATGTTTTGCTCCTCGCTCTGATTGCATGCGCTGTAGTTTGGAAAATGGATTTGCTCCACTGGGAAGGCTTCAGGTGGAGGCAGGGCGCTTTACATCAGACCTGCTGTAGTTGGGCACAGGGTGTGTGACTGTGGTGCAGGGAAGAACCCATGGAGGGGCCTGGCAGCAGCACGCCAGGAGACCCTCTGACCAGCACCTTCTGGCCAGGCAGCCTCTTCCTCTGCGAACCGGTGAGCCCCGCTTGCCAGCTTAGACATGGATTTGTTTTGGGAAATCCCTGGTAACTTCAGTTGAATTCTACACTTCTTAACAAAAAACAAAACAAAACAAAAAAAAAAA
>NW_010349447.1:0-408 GCF_000700745.2 Antrostomus carolinensis | reverse complement strand
AAAAAGGGGATGTCCTGTCTCCCCCCCCTCAAAAAAGGGGTGTCCTACCTCCCCCCTCCTGCCCCCCCAAAAAAGGGGGTGTCCTACCCCCAGGCAGCTTCTCCTTCTCCCCCGTGGACAGCCCCAGCTGCTCGGCCAGCTCCTTCTGCATGGGCCCCAGCGTGTCCTTGTAGGGGCAGCGCGTGGTCCAGTGGTCGCCCTTGCAGATGCGGCAGGAGACGATCTTCTGCCCCTTCAGCTTGTTCATGGGATCCTCCTCCTCCTGGCAGTTCAGATCCTGCAGGGATTGGGATTAGGAGAGACCTGGGATTAGGATTGAGCAAACACACCTGGGATTGGGACTGAACAAACACCCCTGGGATTGGGATTAAGAGATGCCTGAGATAGCTGGGATTGGGATTGAGGAAA
>NW_010349446.1:0-407 GCF_000700745.2 Antrostomus carolinensis | reverse complement strand
GAATAGGTCACTCTACATTTTGAAGGTGTATAATATACAGCCAGGGATCAGACCCTGGTGTTATCAGGCTGCTTCCTAATTTGTGTCTCCTAAAGAAAGCTAATTAAAGAGAAGAGAGATCTCTCGTAGTGTCCAGCTCTGAAATTCTTTATACTATGCATCAGATTGAAAAGGGTTTTGAGGGAAATTTTACATGCTCAAGAAAAACAAATGTTATTTCATGATAGTGTGGAATAAACAGTTCCTCTGGAAGGCAGGTTTTCTTGGAAACTTACTATTCTTTTCCTGACCTTCTGTGATTTGACATTTTGTTGAGGATGGAGAGGGATAAAGCAGGTTGGTGAGCACCTGGCTGCCAGCCAAAATCAAACCATCACACATGTCCAGATGGCTTTTGAATATCTCCA
>NW_010349445.1:0-407 GCF_000700745.2 Antrostomus carolinensis | reverse complement strand
CCAACCCAAACCAGTCTGGGATTCTGTGACGATCCCGGCCTGTCCCTGGGCAGCAGTTGGGACATTTTCCTGGCACAGAGATTGTTACGATGCTCAGCAGTGAAAGACTGTGAGGGCTGTGGGTGTCTGACCAAGGAACTGAGAGGATTTTTATAAAGGGCTCGTTAACCCACCACCCACACGGTTACCTGTGGGGCTGACGGGTTCTGGGTGAACTCAGCGCTGCTGAATGAACCACCAGCACTTCAGGCAGCAATTGTGCTTCTCTGTTCTGCTGGCAACCAGGGGGTTGTAGAGGGAACTGGAGAAACTGGGCTGGGGAGGAGCAGAGCTGGGACATCGCTGCTTGAGTTTCCAACGCTGGTGGCTGGAGGGGAAAAAAAACCCAAAAAAACAAAAAAAAACCC
>NW_010349444.1:0-408 GCF_000700745.2 Antrostomus carolinensis | reverse complement strand
CTGCGCCTGCAGCTCTCCCCTGCCAAACCGGGGGGACACTGCAGAGCCAAACCCCGGCCCCAGTGCCTCGCTGGTGGCTGGTGCGAAGCTGTGCTGTCCTGCAAACTGGGGCAGGGGCCCTGCCGAGCTAGGGAGCGAGGTCCAGGCCAGTAGCTGCAGTCCTTGGGGTCAGTGGGGTGGGAAGGAGGCCCCAGGGGCCGCACATGCCCGTTTTGCACTTCTGCTTCCCGAGACTTGTGCAAGTTCCTCCTGGGGGGCCGCAGGCTGCTGCGATTTCACAACACGGCTGGCAAGCTCAGGAAGGGCTCCCAGCCCAGCCAAGCCTGGGGCTGCTGTGAATGCTTCCCAGCTGCTTCTGGCCCTGGGAGCCAAGCTGGTGCTTCTGGCTCTCCCTGCTGCGCAGAGCAC
>NW_010349443.1:0-408 GCF_000700745.2 Antrostomus carolinensis | reverse complement strand
AAGCCTGTGGGTGACAGGTGGGGAAACAAACCCAGATGCAAAAGCAAACTGTGGAAATGAATCTGGTGTTACTGCCTCTTTATTGTTCGGAGGGAGAAATAAATGAGTTACCGAGTTCTCGAGCATCGCCGTCTGACTGCAGCGGGGAGCAGTGAACACACTGACAAAGAGCTCCGGGGGACCCACCCTTTGTAACTCACTGGGGCGATGCGGAGGAGTCGGAGGTGGCCCTCGGCTGCCAGGCACACGGGTGCCCCTGGGTTCTACGTGGCAAGCGTTTGGTGGCCTTGCTCCGTCTGCCCAGGGAGTGAACAGGCTCTGTCTGCCCAGTGTCATTTTCCAGGCTGTATGGGTCGACCTTGGCTGGATGCCAGATGCCACCAAGCTGCTCTATCACCCCTCTCCTCA
>NW_010349442.1:0-407 GCF_000700745.2 Antrostomus carolinensis | reverse complement strand
AACCCTACAAGTGTGATGAGTGTGGGAAGAGTTTCATCTACAACCAATCCCTTCTCAGACACCAGAGCATCCACAACCAGGACAATCCCTACAAATGTGATGATTGTGGGAAAAGCTTCAGCATTAGATGGTCCCTCATCATCCATCAGAGAAGCCACAACGTGGAGAAACCCTACAAGTGTGAGATCTGTGAGATGAGCTTCGGATACCGTTCGTCTTATATCAGACATCAACGAAGCCACACCGGGGAGAGACCCTACGAGTGTGGAGATTGTGGGAAGAACTTCATGTGGAAAGGAGAACTGGTCAAACACCAACGTGTCCATACTGGTGAACGTCCCTATGAGTGTGGTGACTGCGGGAAGAGCTTCAGCTACAGCTCGTCCCTCCTCTACCACCGACGGATC
>NW_010349439.1:0-407 GCF_000700745.2 Antrostomus carolinensis | reverse complement strand
TGCCATGTTAACATCCCCATGGTCAAAGAAAGAGACAAGTTATTTATTAATTATTTTTTTAAAAGCACTTTTTTATGCCTCTGAGGATCTTTGCACTTAACACCACATGGCTACTCTGACACACAGACTTTCCTGCCTGGCACAAGGCAGCAGGGTGTTAGACTGGATGGGACTGAAACCAAAGCTCCTTTCTACTCCCTGGGGTCACCAGAGTGCTCCTTCCCTGCCTGTGACCAAGCGCCGCCTCTTTGTTTGCTGGGAGGGGTGACGGCCGCTTCCAGTCACCCAGCACAGGGACAATGCCACCTCTGTGCCCAAGAGACGTCAACCATTTCCAGGCTGTTATAAATAACATCATTTATTCCATTACAAGAGCTCATAGAATCATTGAGTGTTGTGAGTGGGAA
>NW_010349438.1:0-405 GCF_000700745.2 Antrostomus carolinensis | reverse complement strand
TTAATGAATTGCAATTCACTGAAAACAACACAGTTTGCAGAGTTTCAAGCGTTGAACTGAAGTTTGGTTGCTGTCCACTGCACGTGGATGTACTTTTCCCTAAATACATGCAGGTGGCACTGTTGGTCTGTGTGTATCACCACCATGCAGAAGGTGGCTTTCTAGCAGTTTCTCAGACATTTTAAATTTGGGCTCTTTGAAAGTGCTGGTTCCCTGCAGCCTGGATTTTTTGGTGGATCCTGGTATCTGTTGTTAGAGCTGCTGCATCAAGCTTCCCCCAGTTACTCCCAGGCACTGCCTGCTTCCAGACCCTGTGATTGCCTCCGTGTCGATCCATTTAGGATGGAATTTAGATGGAATCATAGAGTAAACAACTTGGTTGGAAAAGACCTTTAAGATCATCGA
>NW_010349437.1:0-407 GCF_000700745.2 Antrostomus carolinensis | reverse complement strand
TGTGAGACTCTCATTGAGTAATTGCTGTTCCCAACAGCTGATGAAAATGTTCAGACCTGTTCTCCTTTCTGCCTTGTGAATGAACACCCGAGCGATGCCTCTTGATTGACTGCTCTCGTTTACAATGCAGAGCATCGCCCCGGGACGGCCGTGGTGGCTGTCTCACAATGGGAATCTCTGCTGAAAAGGCAACATGTTGTGTTTGAATGTGTTGGGACAAGGAAACACTCAATGGCGAGTAATTACAGCCAAATTAAACCGTATGAAAAATAGCACCGTGGCCATCTTACTTCACAATACAGGTCAGTAATGAAGCTTGCACAACATAAGGTTTATATGGGTGATGTCCTTAGAACTGGTACACAAAGAGCTGCTCCCAGCTAGGAGAGCCAGAAGTTTCTTTAGTA
>NW_010349435.1:0-407 GCF_000700745.2 Antrostomus carolinensis | reverse complement strand
TTCAGGGCCTTGGGATGGTTAGTGAGAGAATTTGAGGGGCAGGTTGTTTTTTTCTTCTCTTTCTTCTTTCAGTTACAAGCAGTGACATTGCAAGGAACAGAAGTATACAATCTATAAACACATGGCTGCGTGGCTGGTGTCACGGGAAAAAAAATGGGGTTTTTGATAATGGGATGACTTACACAGCACCAGGTTTGCTGGCATCAAACGGGAGACACCTTTCTCCAAGAAGGAAAAGGGTCTTTGCCCAGGAGATTGTGGGGCTGATTGACAGGGCCTTAAACTAGATGTGAAGGGGGAAGGGGATGATGATAATATCAAGATTGTTTGCGACAAGCGGCATGATGGCACACCAGGGTTGGAAGGATGGGGTGATAGTAAGGGCCTTCAGCCTGTTGCCCTGAGGA
>NW_010349434.1:0-406 GCF_000700745.2 Antrostomus carolinensis | reverse complement strand
TTTGTTTGTTTGTTTTTTTTTTTTTTAATGGGAAATACGTCCTACACAGAACAGAAGTTTATATGGTATCGTACAGAGATTTTGTTGGTATTTACTCAGAATAAACTGTGTAATACATGCATTTTCCACTCACTCTTTCAGTTTACCATTTGGAATTCTGTGTTACATTCTAATAATGCTTCTCCTAAGTAATTATGATTCCTATAATCAGATTTATTTTTTTTTTTCATATATATGGTGAAGTTTTTACCCCCATATGTATATTAGTGTACACATTTATAAAAAACTATAAATTATTGTGACAAGGTAGATTAAGTTCTTAATTCTAATATATGTGCCTAACTCAAACATTACTTTGAAACTAAACAACAAAATAGATGTGCACATATTTTTGAAAGGATTGACA
>NW_010349433.1:0-406 GCF_000700745.2 Antrostomus carolinensis | reverse complement strand
TGCCTGAAGGCTTAGGTCTTCTTCCAAACTTGCTTTGAAGAACTTGCCCAAGGAATAGACTCTAAAAAGACTTATTGCTTTGCTTATTTCTCTTGGGCCTCACTGTGTAGAGGTCATGGTCACAGTATGGTTTTTTACGGACTGAGAGCTGGTTCGAAGGTTGCTTGTTGGTGGCCAGCACCCATGCATATACTGAGTGTTCTCCAATTAACCTTCCTGGGACTCTAGAAAATGTGACAGGGCTGTTAGCAGGTGAACAATTTTTCTGGAGGGCCTTGGGAACTGCCAGGAGAACACAAGGAATCTGCAAGAACATCATGTGTCAGGGAGTTAGCAGGAAATGGACCCCGCTGAGCATGAGCCTGCCCAATATGCTCTCACCCAGAGAATAAATGTTTAATCTGGG
>NW_010349432.1:0-406 GCF_000700745.2 Antrostomus carolinensis | reverse complement strand
TTTGTTTTGTTTTTGAGAAGCAGCTTATTTTGGAACTTTGATTATATAAATTGAAATTCTTAATCTGCTAAGTAGCCAACAGGTTCTGCAAAGCAACTCATAACTTTCACTCATAGCTTCAGTTTGCTACTTTACCTTTAATACAGCCTCAGATAATGGAAAGTGAAGGCACTTATGAACACAGCATCTCCAAAAAACACCATCCTGTGGCCTTATTTTACCTATCCTGCATACTCTATCTACTTACCAGTACTTCCTAAAACTCTAAATATTTAACTCATACTGGTTCCTTAAGGCACTCACACAATGACTGGAAAACTCAGATGAGACAAAAGAAGAAATACAAGAAAATAAGCCACATACTCAATGCCTGATTTACAGAATAAGGTATTTCTTATAATTAAGT
>NW_010349431.1:0-406 GCF_000700745.2 Antrostomus carolinensis | reverse complement strand
TCATGAATTTATTCTGAATTTTTAGAATTTATTTGGAGTTCTTATAACTTACTTGAAATTTTCATGAATTTACTTGAAACTTTCATTAATTTCTTCTGAATTTTTATAATTTACTTGGAATTTTCATGAATTTGTTCTGAATTTTTAGAATTTATTCAAAATTTTCATGAATTTATTGGAGATTTTTAAAATTTATTTGGAATTTTTATCAATTTATTTGGAATTTTCATGAAATTATTTGAAATTTTTGTGAAATTATTTGGAATTTTCATTAATTTATTTGAATTTCCATGAATTTATTTGGAATATTTATAAATTTGTTTTGAATTTTTGTTAAATTTATTTAAAAATTTTATAAATTTACTTAAAGTTTTCATGAACTTATTCTGGATTTATAGAATTTATT
>NW_010349430.1:0-406 GCF_000700745.2 Antrostomus carolinensis | reverse complement strand
CTTTTCTACCAGGACATGATACTGACAAAAAAAGTTCTAGCCAGCTTATCTGTGTCCTGAGTAAAATAAGAAACGTGATGTTTCTCAAGCAGTGAAAGCAGCGTAGTGAAACAGCGTCTCGGGGAATTCTGCACCTGCCTTTAACTCGGTTACACTGGTGACCTGTGAGATCCCACGGTGAATGTCTGTATTCCTCACTGACGGTGTCTCAGTTACGTTCTCCACTGTACAGGTCCTGAGTTGTGATACTAAAGTATGATTTGCAGAAAAGCTGAGCAAATGGAATCAGTTTATCTCGGGGGTTATTCCCTAAATCAGTGCATCTAGGTACATTAATGACTGGAACTCAATAAAGTAAAAATGGTTATTTCAGAGCAGAGCTTGAATAAGCACTAAAAAGCTTTTT
>NW_010349429.1:0-406 GCF_000700745.2 Antrostomus carolinensis | reverse complement strand
AAAAAAAAAAATCCAACTTCTAAACTGAAATGATCTGCTTGGCAAGTTACTGAAAGACAGTAAAGATAAAAGTACAGAAAGTTTCCACAGTCAGTTTTCATGTATATCTATATACTATTTTAAACAAAAACATCTGCTTTACTACCACTTCTCTAAGGCTTTCTTCAAGGCTGGGAAATAATGCTTTAAAAAAATGCTGGATTTTATTAACATTCCAGTTAGCAAACAGATGTTATAATCAGTTGTAATAGCACATGATGAGAAAAGTTGGAATTCTGATATGGAAAAGTGTCAAAATGTGGATGCTCCAACTGACTTTTAAAGGCAAGGATCCACAGACGTGCCTGCACAGAAACAAAACTGTGAACTTTTATTATCGGAAAACCCAGGTACCTGGTCCTGCCCT
>NW_010349428.1:0-406 GCF_000700745.2 Antrostomus carolinensis | reverse complement strand
AATCATGTTTTTGGAACAGAGCATTACACGTTGTTCACTGTAGGTTTGTATGAGCAGCGTGGTAGGATAAGGTGGGAAAGATGGGTACTTAAGTCAATGAATATATTAATTTTAGACATTAAAAAGTATCCAAATATTCACTGCATCCCTAATTATGGAATTCCATTTCTTCAATGAACAATTCTGGGGGTTTGGGGGGTTTTTGGTTGGGTTTTTTTTTGCAAAAACTGGTATCTAACACAAGAAGAGTGAAAAAACCCTCATCGAAGGAGAACTTTAAGGTCAAGGCAAGATGAACTCTCCTCTGTTAAGTGAGTAAGACTGCAGCTAAGAAATACTAACAGCCATCCTCCACAGAAAAAGTCACCTGGAATTCAAAGGCTACACTCCTTTTCTTTTTTTTCCC
>NW_010349426.1:0-406 GCF_000700745.2 Antrostomus carolinensis | reverse complement strand
CAAAGGCTGGAGCTGCTGATCCTTTTTCCTTAATGTGTTACTGCATCTGTGAAAAACTAAAGAGTTTCTGAGTGCTCAAGATACTATGGCAGTGTTTTCCTACTGGAAGACTTCCCAAAACTTCAGTGACAAAATTCACAAAATAAAATTCACAGCAGATGTTAACAATCTGCCCTCATGAATCATGGGCTCTGAGAGCAATTCTCTTAGCTCAAGGGCATTTCTGGTGGGACTGGAAACAGAACATTGCTTGGTCAACTCAGCTCATCTAGCAATATGTATTTTGCCATGGCTTCTCGGGACAAACATACAATGAAGAAAAATGCCTTTCAATAACACCTGATAGTAATGCTGCCAGTGTCCCATTTTGCACTTGTGTTATCAAAGTTAGCTCTATCCTAAAGTG
>NW_010349425.1:0-406 GCF_000700745.2 Antrostomus carolinensis | reverse complement strand
GACATTAGCAGGCTGGTATTTGGCCTTGTAGGACTCAAGTTCCCTTATGCATCCATGAGGTACAGAATCTCCACCCTGGTTGTTTTAGGTTAGCAATACCTATTCCTTAAGGTCTATACTGAGCTTTCAGTCTGTCTCCAGGTCCTACTTAGGAACTGCCTGATACTTATATGGCTTGAAAATTTCAGGATGGTTATCACTCTAGAAGCACATATGATACAACTTCTACTGGCCCTCAGGGGTTCAAAAGATACTGTAAAAAATGAATCACTGGCTCCATAACTATTAGATTTTGAGAAAGCATGCATTTCAGAGCCCTAAGAAATGGTGTCAGAATCATGCAAGAGTTTGATAGTGTGGTTTGAGGAGAGTCTGTTCATGTTAGAAGGTTTTGTTTTGTACATAC
>NW_010349424.1:0-403 GCF_000700745.2 Antrostomus carolinensis | reverse complement strand
TGCCCTTTACATTTCTGTGTGAGCAGGTGAGCCTAAAGGGCCGGATGCTGCTGATGGTTGCTCCATCCACCTTTAGGTGCTTTTCCCTGATGTGTAAGTATGAGGCAGGATCAGCTGTCCCTGTGTCATGTGCAACAGAGCTGCCTGGTCACAAGAAGACCTCTAGGAAAGCGTTTCCGAGACCTCCCTGGGCAATGTGTTTCAGAGCTTCATTTGGCCTAGCTGTTTTCTGAGGAGGGAGGAACCCTTCCAATTTTTTTTTTTTTTTCCCCTCACTGTAACTGAAGCTCAGTGTGTCTTACTCCTTCTGCCAAGCAAAAGTTTGTTCTTTTCCTCCATAACCTTGTATATGGTTGAAGACTGACTACCCTTGGTATTATCATAGAATCATAGAATGGTTTGG
>NW_010349423.1:0-406 GCF_000700745.2 Antrostomus carolinensis | reverse complement strand
AGCACCCGGGTGCCCCTGGGCTGGGCCAGGGGCCAGGAAAGGCCTGTCAGCAGGTGCCCAGGGTGGGCTTGGCAGAGCCTCTCTGCTCCAGGAGGGCTGGGGGCACCGCTCTGGCCTATCCTGCCCTGGGCCTGGGGGGCCGTGCCCTTGACCTTCCTGCTTTCCCTTACAGCCTCCAGTGCCGGCTCAGTGCTCCCTGGCCCCAGCACCAGCAGCCAGGCAGCAACGGGACAATCTCTTGAATCTCCAGCACCAGAGACCAGGAGCCCCAGCACCACCAGCCAGACGGCACTGGGGACGTCCCACAGCATCCTGACACTGGAGACCAACGGCTCCAGCACTGGTGGCCGGGCAGAACTGGGGCTGTCCCACACTTCCCCAGTGCTTGAGATCAGCAGCTGCTCCC
>NW_010349422.1:0-406 GCF_000700745.2 Antrostomus carolinensis | reverse complement strand
ACAGTTTATCTCTTGTTCCGTAAACTTCTTTTTAAGGAACTCTGAGAGGGAAAATGATACTTCTTTGTACATTATTGGATACCAAAACTTGCACATGACCTGGGTACTATGACTTTGAGCAGATTTACCTTTCCCTAAACTTTAAAATCTGCAGGGTAGAAGGTTTTTTTCTTTATGATAGTTCTACAGGTGTTTGGTTTTGGTTTTCCAAAGAGTTTTCAGAGAATTTGTTTTCCAGTTGTCAAATGCTGCAGGTTTAGCTCTGTGAGTCCATAAATTGTGGGTACTGGAGTACAGTGCACTATTGAGTGAATCCATTGTTCTTGGACCTGTAGTGCTCAATTGAGCATCATCCAGGATCTAAGCATAGCCAGTCCCAGCTTCTCCAGTTATCTGAGGGTGAGCT
>NW_010349421.1:0-406 GCF_000700745.2 Antrostomus carolinensis | reverse complement strand
ACAAGCCCCCCTTCATTAGCATAAGCCACGCCCACCCACAAGCCCCGCCCACCTCACCCATAAGCCCCGCCCCCTTCCTCCTTCACCTCGGCGAAGACGAAGGGGGTGTCGTACTTGAGGAAGACTTCTCCGTTCTTCACTGCCGTCACCGAGCACGGCCCGCAGCAGAACAACCCTGGGGAGGGCACCAGTATAAACCAGTAAGGACCAGTATGAGCCTGGCTTCAACCTCCTCCCAGTAGAAACCAGTAGAAACCAGTACCGCTGCTGGTTTCCTGCGGGGTGGCGTCCACCACTTGCCACCCGTCGTAACCGTCGGGGAGGTCGGGGCGTTTCATCCAACAGTCGTTCCACACGTGGAAGTTCCTGTGTGGGGGACCAGTATAAACCAGTATAGACCAGTATA
>NW_010349420.1:0-405 GCF_000700745.2 Antrostomus carolinensis | reverse complement strand
TTTTTTTCCACAGTCCAACCTGGAGTAATTACTGCTCACTTGCAAAATGGGAGGGGGCTTTAGGGAGGCTGGAGATGGATCCCATGCCCTCCCATCACTCACTGCCTCTGCTGGCTGTTGCATTGTCTTTTCCACAGTGCCATGTCCCACTGAAGCTGTGGTGTGTTGATAGGACTGGTGATTCCCAGGGTGGGAAAGGAGAGCAGGTGGGTTGGAATAGGGAATGTGGTGGAGGAGAGGTGAGTGGTAGGAAAGATTCCCAGCTCTACTCTTCTGTACAGTGTTTGGTGAAGCCCTCACCTTCATCATCCTTTTCTGCTGTCCAGTGAGACCTAAAGGGAGGTTAGAGTCACATCCCGTGCTCCCCCAGAACTTCTCCAGAAGATTTCTTGGTATCAAGGTATA
>NW_010349419.1:0-405 GCF_000700745.2 Antrostomus carolinensis | reverse complement strand
TGCTGAACACTGTGAATGAAGAGTGTGAGGACCTTTCCTGTAATGGTGCCTGGGAACAAAGACTCGGATCTGGGTGTCACCTGTTCTGACCCCTATCGCTTCCCTCCCTATTCTCTCTGAAAACCCTTACCTCACAGGAAGTCCAACAGAAAGTTCAGCTCTTTCACTCTTCCTTCCATAGATGAAGCTCTGGGCCTGAAGCACCTGAATGCCATTTCCTAGTATTACAGAAATAGTCAGTGTCCTGGAGGGCATCTTCCTTGGGATTTCAGGGAGGGAGCACTGCATAAGTGTATCTCTGTGGAAGATGAAAGCTCTGAGCTGGTGCAAACTGTTTCAACACCTCAGGCTGTCTCTCCCCAGACCTCCAAAGCATTTCAGCCTGCTCTGAGAAAAAGAGAAACC
>NW_010349418.1:0-402 GCF_000700745.2 Antrostomus carolinensis | reverse complement strand
CTTTCAGTCCACACACACCCGGGACAGAGAGTCACATTACACAGACAGAGAGTTAGGAAAAGATTTAATCAATATGAGTATTGATCAGGCGATCAATGGCCGCCTGCAATGGCCTGGACAGCTCTTCCAGCTGTGAGGCGAGGGCAGTGAGTTTAGTTGCTACTGGGCTTTTGTCAGTCTGAACCGTGATTAAAAATAAGGATTAAATTAACTCAGGAAGTTTGCAAAAGCAAAAGGAGATTTGGATGTTATAGGAAAGTCAAGAGCAGAAGAGACATAGCAGTTTAAAACTTGCTATCTATCTATCATACAAGAAAGTAGTATGCTTGAAAGAGTCAAGGGTAAGAAGTATTTCAAAATCTCATTTTAAAATGCATCTATAATTCTGAAAATCTGCTAGTC
>NW_010349417.1:0-405 GCF_000700745.2 Antrostomus carolinensis | reverse complement strand
CAGAATTAAGCAGCAAGAGATGAAAAGGTCCTGAAATGCCTGTGTGCTAGTGCTGCACATGGAGCTCACAGGGGGTTTCTATTCTAGTTAATTCTGAAGACATGACCTTATCAGGAGTTCAATTTATTACTTGTAAGGCAATTTCCTTTAAGGGATCCTCATTTCTAGCTTTCTAAACTCCACCTGCAGAAAACTGAACCTAGCTGTAGGACCCCTAATAAATGTGATCTTCACCCACCAGCCTGCAAACACAAGAAAGGCACATGTCTTAAAGGAGTAACTCAGACTCCCTCTCACTTGTGCCCAGAAGCTCATCACCTTACAGCCCAAAGTTGTGCCTTCTGCACAGAATCATGTTGTTAGCTTAATTTGCTTTACTTACTGAGGGGCTTTTTTTGTTTTGGG
>NW_010349416.1:0-405 GCF_000700745.2 Antrostomus carolinensis | reverse complement strand
GTGCATTTTCAGTGGTCTCCAAAAGGAGAACGACATTAGCTCAGGCAAGTCTTCTGGACTAGCAAAGGCCGATGGGCAGTAGAGGAAAAGCTCCGCTCCTGGGGATGCCATTAAATGCTCAGGTCTGGGGAATCGTTTGCACGAGGTGTCGAGTGAACCAGCGCACAAGCGAGTTAGTCTTCGAACTTGATGAATAATGTGGTTGGCCACTCATCAAAACCACGTGAACCAGTATGTGTGGCAAAGTTACCATTTCTCTTTTGAGAGCCTGTAGCCCCTGGGGATTAGGTGTCCTGTATGTTACACCCCAAACAGGCCTGAACTAAGTGACAAGCTGCTGTCCAAGGCATTGAGATGAAAAGGAAGCGCGTAGGGGCAAAGAGATGCAGAGCTGTGAAATAACTT
>NW_010349415.1:0-404 GCF_000700745.2 Antrostomus carolinensis | reverse complement strand
GTGCTTGGAGGGACTCTGCCTGGCTGCCATGGGCTAAGCCCAGGGGTCGTCTGCCACCCCTCAGGGCACTGCTTTCTTTCCTGACAGGGACAAGGGAGGGCGAGCAAGAAGGCACGTGTCTTTCTGGTAAGCCCCCCTGCACCGTCCCAGGTGATGTGCACCCCCCACCACTGCCACACACTCACACTATTTCCCCGAGCATCATGGAGCACAAGTTGAAGGTCTGAATAGCACGATGTAGGGTGTGCAGGCTCTCACAGGGCAGCTTTTCTCCACTCAGTCCAAGCACACAGAGGAAGGCACAGGTGAGGACCAACGATTTCCAGCATCACGCTGCTGGTGTTGTGGAGGATCGTGCAGAGACCCGCTGGGATGATCCCTGCAGCCAGCTGCAGCTGGACAAA
>NW_010349414.1:0-404 GCF_000700745.2 Antrostomus carolinensis | reverse complement strand
CCAGCGGTAGCCAACTGCACAGCCAGGAGAGGGCTGGAAATGGAGAAAGTGAAATCAGAGAACAGAAAAACAGAGAAATTAGGAACAGGAAAAGAAAATGCGTTAGTAAATCTTAAAGCAGTGCGTTGATGTTGCTGAGTTGCGATGCATTTATGCATGTTGATGTTGGCTTTGCATTGTGTTTGTTAGAAGGATCTGCTAGAGTTTGTAAAGGCATTTGCAGATGAAAAATGAATATCCTAGGATGTATTGATGTGGTCATTTTAGGCAAAGCTTGAGGCAGGAGCAAATGAAACTTTAATGAAATTGCTGCTTATATTTGCATAAATCAGCATCTCTGACCTATTTATAACTAAGAGGTCTTAATATCATTTTACTAAAAGACTGTTTTACTTGATTTTTTT
>NW_010349413.1:0-404 GCF_000700745.2 Antrostomus carolinensis | reverse complement strand
CTTCAGGTACTGGAAGGCCGCTATAAGCAGCATCTCCTAGTTTACTGTGGTGGAGCTTACTAAATCAAAGGTTTAGAAGGGACCTCAAAAGTCTGAAAAGGACCTCAAAGTTCATCCAAGCTATCCCCCTGCCCCCAGGTTCAACTGCCCTATTTCAGTCTTGACTCAAGCCTTCTAGAGACCTGCACTGGGGAAAACTCCCCAACAGAAGAAAGAAAGCAAATAGCAACGAGATTTAGAAGCATCACTTATCTCTGAAAAACTTCACATTAGGTTTGGCTCTTTTCAGGGTCAGGGAATGCAAGAACAGAAGCACTTCTGCGGTAGGACAGGTCAAAGCTCTGGCTCACTCAATACTGTCTACCTAAAATGTTGAAACAGGGCACATATGTTGAAAAAGGCCT
>NW_010349412.1:0-405 GCF_000700745.2 Antrostomus carolinensis | reverse complement strand
TTTATCCTCAAGTATTAATATTTTACACCCCGGTATAGTATCAGCCAACAGTATCTATTTTTAAATGGACTGTCTGCTATTAAGGTAAACAAAGAAAAATTAATGATCCAATTGGAAATTTGTGCATTCAAACTCAATTGATGAATTACAGCCTATATATGCTAGTGTAAATATGGAATAACTCAACAGACTTGCTCTGGATTTATGTAGTAAATGAAGAAAAAAATTTGGTCATCTCTTTCTCCAGTTTTATCTGAGATAACAAAATGTATAAAATGGATTTTAGAAAGTTCAGATGTGTAAGACATTAATGTCATGTACCTTTTGTTGTATTTTTTTCCCTAAGTGTAGTAGTCTTGTGGTAAATTCAAAAGAAATCACAGCACAGAGATTCTTTGCATTTAA
>NW_010349411.1:0-405 GCF_000700745.2 Antrostomus carolinensis | reverse complement strand
CTGCTGAGGAGGGAGGTGATAGAGCAGCTTGTGGTGGGCACCTGGTGTTCAGGCAAGGTTATCCCACCACAGCTGCACATCCTTATCTGTGTTTTTTGTATCCCAGATTCTCATTTCAGCATGAATTTGGCACAGGCATAAGTTTAAAATTGCAGCTAAGAGGTTAATAATTACCACAAGAGAGTGGAAATTTTGGGTATCTCTGAATCATGTTTAGAGAGTTGGGATTAGGGAGTGGACTGGCAGACAGTGTGTCTTCTGACCCTACTCCACATCATTGTTGACACCTGTGGTCTAGTTGTGGGTTACTATCCACACATCGTAAGGGCAAATTAAGCTATTTGTCTCTGCAGGCCCTTTCACCTTTCTGGCAGGACACATCAAGGCTCTTGCAGAAAAATAGAA
>NW_010349409.1:0-404 GCF_000700745.2 Antrostomus carolinensis | reverse complement strand
AAAACTCAGTAAAATTCCTACACTTACTGCATGAACAGTGGCCTGGTTTTGAGCTTGATGGACATCACTGTGAGGTCTTTTTTCATAGCACCCTTCTGTGTCCTCCTCACAAAGCATGAATTTGTGGCAGTCAGGACTAACTTTGTGTTTTTGTTAATGTTTGCACAAATTTCTCTATGGCCAAAAATGGTACAAACTTAGAATAAAAGAGACAACTTAGAACTCAGGAATCTTGCTCTGTAATAAATGGTAGATTTATAACACTTTTCTGAGCTCAGCATTTGTTTATTCAGTTTCATTTATTGATTTATTATTTAGAATTGGAATATAATGGGATTCATGCCAAAGCATAATCAGTTCATTATCATGCTTTATGTGACAGAAAGATAAATTATATTTTTTTT
>NW_010349408.1:0-405 GCF_000700745.2 Antrostomus carolinensis | reverse complement strand
GCAGTCTAGCCTGTCTGCTGGAAACAGCTCTAGGGACAGCCCACCAGGCAAATATTCCTTATATAGTGAAAACAGAGTTGATTCCTTCTGTGGGCTATATCGTGCCTTTCTGTGAGAGAGTAGAGAGGCTAGGGAGAAGATGCCTGAAGTTTTCCATGTTCTACAGCCCACCTGCAGCAAGGCCATCTGGGGCTCTGACTAATCCTGCTGCTGGAGAGATGGTGACCGAGCCATCTCCCTGTTCCTGGAGAAGTTATTCATCTCCCTGTTCATCCTGGTTACCTGCTGGCATGCAGCAACAGGGACTCTGATTCCTATGTGCTGCTTCTTCCTTGCCTAGACGCAAGGACGATGGCTGTATGTACTGCCCTCAAGGCCCCTAAACCATCCTACACAGCTGAGACA
>NW_010349406.1:0-405 GCF_000700745.2 Antrostomus carolinensis | reverse complement strand
TCCATTCACCACAACTCTTTGGGTTCAGCCATCCAGCCAGTTTTTTATCCAGCATAGAGTGAAGCTGCTTAACTTCAAATCTTAAAAAGTAAGTCTGATCTTCCAAAAATGACTTTTTTTTCAATTTTACCATCGAGTCTCCTGAAAACAGCAGGTCCTGGTCAGTATTCAGAAAGCCAGTGATCACCAGGGTGAGTGGGCAGTGCGACAGCGAGGTGTCTAATGAAGACACACAACTAAGTGTTGGAGAATGAAATTGCCACCAGTTATCAGCAGCCTAAGGTCATGTAACACACAAATACTGCTGTCTGCTGCTGGATTTGTAACCTGACATTTCAGAGCACTGAGTATGAGGTAGTGAATTCAGCAAACTTCTGAAACAGAATTCTCAAATGGGAGGGGAGA
>NW_010349405.1:0-403 GCF_000700745.2 Antrostomus carolinensis | reverse complement strand
TGGGGCGGGAAGGAGTTGCAGTGTAGGTTGGGCAGGAGGGAGGGAGGGAGAGCTTCATTCCCTGGGGTCCCTGCTCTCCGGGGTCATAATCATCCAGGCACGCTGAGAGCAGAGCATCAGGCCAGAAAACAGGCTGAGAATAGGACGTGGGTTTGCTTTTTTATTTCTTGTTCTCCTCTTTTCCCTTCTTCCCATGCTCTTTCTCACGTTTTTGCCGTGGCATAGAGTTTTAGCCTGTCACAAAGCCAAGGAGCAGTGAATGGACCACGGAGGAAGAGTGACGGATGTGTGGGGAGAAAATGCCAAAAGTAAAAGGGCTGTGTTTTCTGCAAAGTATGGAAGGTGTATTTTACTGCAAATAAAACTACTTTTATGGGCATCCACAGCTTCTCTGGGCAACCTG
>NW_010349404.1:0-404 GCF_000700745.2 Antrostomus carolinensis | reverse complement strand
ACACATAAGGGCAAACTTATACTTCATAAAGCTTCTGTCCTAGATCCTCAAGAAGTCAAAATTAGTATGGTGCATTTCCTTTAACTGAATTCAACAATTCACTTTTCCTCATGCAAGCTGCACTTACACTGTCTTCAATGTGATCATCTCATTCAGAATATAATCAGCATACAATTATTTTCTCCCTTATTAATGGAAAAAAAGATTAGTTCCAGCAGCAAGGACACAAAGTAGTAAATGGTCAGAGTGGTGGTTTCTTTCTCAGCTCTGTCCCTGATCTGAAGGGTTACTGCAAGCCATTGCTTCTAAGTCAACATCACTAGAAGATTTCAAAGTACTATTAAAGTACCACAAGGGTACAGAGAACAAAGTGTTCTCGTTTCCCAATCTTCACTGAAAAAAAA
>NW_010349403.1:0-404 GCF_000700745.2 Antrostomus carolinensis | reverse complement strand
AATAAGTAAATTAATTAACAAGTATGAAAAATGTGCTTGGTTTGTTAGCTCTTCAGGCGAAATGGAAGAAGAAAAGACCTCTCCAGTAGTTAGACCATTTCCCCTCTAAACGCCAAACCCAACCCAGTTTCAACACTAGGTTCTTAGGCAAACTCACCTCTGACATGATACTGATCCTAGACTACTTTATGAATTTCTTCCCTTATGAATTGTTCTTCCCTTTTCCTTCACTCTTGTTTCCTTCTGCCATAAATCTGGCTTTGTATTTTCCTGCTCCATTTCTCACATCCATCATGGTGTTACTGTTGTGGCATGTTTGAGGCTGTGTTCTATTCCTTTGGAAAGTAATGCAAGATCTCATTGAATTGCAGTGGCACTTGAAGGAACAAGACTTTCCAGAGGTG
>NW_010349402.1:0-404 GCF_000700745.2 Antrostomus carolinensis | reverse complement strand
GTTTTTATTTTGTTTGTTTGGGTTTTTTTCCACTACCTTGAGTACTTACTGAATGATACCCAGGATGGAGAGACACTAAATTCACAAGCTGGTTTGCCTGTCCTTTTGAGTAGTATTAACTACATTTTACTCAACTGTCCTCAAAGAGCACAGTAGCTCAGCTCTTATATCTGTCCAGACTAACAAATGGGATAGAAAGAGCAGAAATAACTCAGCCTTTTCTGAGTGTCAAGTAATTAAAAAGAAAAAGTTTATTACAGACCTGAACAGTATACATTTACTGTTAAGACACTTCAGTTTCTTGCTCTTGTTATCATAGCTGTATTTAATGTAAGGAGTGACTTGTTTTGCTTCAGGTTGCTGTTCCTAATTGAGAAGCTATGAGAGAGCAAATAAAACTTTTT
>NW_010349401.1:0-404 GCF_000700745.2 Antrostomus carolinensis | reverse complement strand
GAGTGAAATTTCAATCAGGCTGCCGTTGCAGGCATGGGGGTGGGGAGCTGGAGGCAGGGGATGCATGGGGAGAGGATGTACCCTTTGGGGTGCTCTGTGGCACTGTGGGCAGCCCATCTCCAGGCCCAGGTTTTTAGGGTACCAGTGAGTATGGGAGAACAGCTTTTTGCCCCATTAGAAGGATGCTTTAGGGTATTAGAGGGCTGCTTTGGGGTGGAAGCAGGGAAAGTGGGGGGGATCCTCACTCTGGGCTGGCCCCAGGGCAGCAAGAGGAAGGGAGGACAATCATAAATAAGATTCTGGGGTCTTTCTGAAACCCTGTTAACTCCCCCCTAGCCCCATAAAGCCCCATGGCGAGGATGGTGAGAACAAAATTATGTCCAGCTGACAGACAGGGCTTATGG